>NC_056727.1:655227138-655507138 GCF_019279795.1 Protopterus annectens
ATTCCCACAGTAACCAGGTACCTCTGCAAAAACACAAAACAAATCCAAAGAATAAAAGCAGGCAGAGGCAAGGCTCCAGTTTCTTCAGCTGATTTATGACAAGGCACACAAGCGCTTTTTATGCACCTGAAGAAGCCTTGTGGTGAAAGCGCTTGTGTGTCTTGTAATAAATCAGCTGAAGAAACTGGAGCCTTGCCTCTGCCTTCTTTTATTCTTTGAATTTATTTTCAGTGTTTATTTGGATCAACCACTTTTTGTCAGTCTTGTGTAATTTGATTATATGTCCGGGATTGGTTGATTGGTCAACAACATAAATGAGCAATACACAAATGAGAGGTTGGCATACAAATGTCTAATACATAAAATGAACGTACAAACACTGACAACTTCACTCTCACAATCAATGAAACTCAGCTACAAAACCCAGATCAGGCATCTTCTGAATAATCTTTTCCCCCATACACCACCCATACCTCTCAACTGTCAGGATTTTCACAGAATATCCAGATTTTTGCCTCATATTTTCAGGATGCCCCTCATAAAATTTGCAGTTTTCTGGATTTTTGTGGCAAATGAGTGAGGACTGAATTCACCAAATAATGAGAGGCATTTGAGTTTCAGACCACATCCTTCCAAAAATGCATGAAAACACAGTACCTTTTATTCTAGCAATTTTCTAAGTTCATGAGAGCAATATTTAAAATTTGTCCCTATTTTGGGGGCTTTGTCCCGATTTTTTATTTTAAGAGGTTGAGCGATATGACACCACCTTACTCATGTATGCTGACACTAACCCTGCCCCAGCCCCAATACTTACTCTACAAATTATGTCATGAAAAACCCTTTCCCCTAATACTACCACTACACAAGAGAAAATGACACAAAACAGACACAATACTAAAGAGGTACAACACTAAATCAATCCTCTCACTTAACTCTAATTCCAACCCTAACCCACAAACACTTGCATGTACACATTCCCTGTATAATAAGATGTTGCACATTTTCACAATCTCCTCCTTTGCAGTAAACATTCATTTTCCTGCATATTCCTGCATACCTGCAGTACATAAAACTTGAATTCAATCAAATGTGATTTACATAAATGTGCACTCACATGTTTTTGCATTCACTCATTTTTACACCCACACAAACAGAAATTATATATATATATATATATATATATATATATATATATATATATATATATATATATATATTACACTGTGTGTGTGTGTGTGTGTGTGTGTGCACGCGTGTGTAAGCAGATCTAATAACCATGCATCTCTCAAGTGATATTTGTCCTACCTGAAAAGTAGCCTGAGAGGTGCTGCCATAGTGACATAAATTTCCTTTTCAGCTAAGGATTCTTTATTCAGGTATTTGCTTTATGTCCAGACAAGATTATATTTTTTCTTTTCATTTCATTTCTATTCACTTAGAATGAAAGTACTAAGAATTCTAGCTTCTCTTGACAAGCTCTGAAAATAGTGTTAACTTTTTTTTAGTTTTATTTTTACTGATGTCATACTGTTTGATTTGTTTTCTTTCATATTTCTCAGTCACACATCTAAAACATTTGCTTAAATCAAATCCAAATATATGTTTTAAACAGTAAGAATTTTTTAGTGCAGGAACTTCTCTTTGTCTCTCTCACTCCAAAGGTCAGAGGTGTCATGTTTCATTTCTTGTGCATAATTAAGCAGCTTACTCAGCTGTGACTGACAGCTGTTGTTTAGTGAGTTTGCTTTCCTGTACAGCATTAGTATCTTTGCTGTTTGATCCAGTGAATATCTGTTTTATGACATTACTGGGATAGAAAGAAGGCTGATACTACTAGCATTTTATGTAGTTTTTTTCTACATTAAAAATCTGTCATGTAGTGGGACAATATGATGCCAAGGACAAAAAACAAATTCTTAAAGACTGTAATGCAAGCCTTCAAAGCAAATTTGGTGTGTATTAAGGAGGATCTCATATAGAAATAGCATAAAGTTAAGTCATATTTAATTTGCATGACAGTGTAGGTTGTGTACTCTGAGGTGAGGAAAGTTGTGCTTAAAGTGTAGTTGTCTTTAAATTATGTGGCAGTAGCACATACATCATATAAATAATGAAACACTGCTAAATGCTTCCGAAAGATACTTATTTGGTTCAGAGAGCTTTTTTTAATTGAATCAAGACCTGACAAGCTCATGTAGGTGAAATGGCCTTGATGCACAAATTATTTAAATTACCCTGATGTTCCTTGATTGCAGAGTTAGTTACATTCATTTACCAACTGCATCGGAAGTATAAGGGCTTTTCTCCTACATGAGGAATATTGTCACTGGAAGCCCATTTGCTCAAAGAGGCTTAATGAGTCATGGCTTGATGAAAGATGACACAATCAGATAACCATTAAACCTTTTGAAATGATCACATCACTAGCACAGTACAAGCATTGATAATGAATCCGAACCTAAAATTAGAATCTCACCTCATGTCATTTTAAGTGACAAATTCACAAGTTAAGTAACACAGTCATAGAAATTCTCAATAAAATTAAGAAATGGGAGGGTCAGGAAGTGACAGAAATGGACGGAGACAGAACAATTCATCAATAATAATCAGTATGTAAATGTAAAGTAATGGGCAGCAGTGACAAAAACTGTTTCCACTACCCGTACAGCCAGATTAAGAGCTTCAGTCAATCTGTTGTTGGTTCTCTTACAAGACTGATAGGAAACTGCGGAGCTTGAATTTACACAGACAGAACAAGCTCTGAATGTGAGGACATTGACAAGGTCACAGGCTTATGATTGACAGACCCAGGAAAAGACTGCAGCAACAGATATTCAGGGGAAGAAAGTCATGCAGATAGCAGATCAGTCTCACATTTCATAAACAGATGGACTGAAATTTGAGAAGAGAAGCAAGGCAGCAGACTTGCTGTGAAAGCCAGTACTACATAGAGAGCAAGCCACTCCTAGTCATTTCAGAAACGAATACTGGTTGTTGGCTGCAGGGAAATACCTAATTTTATAGGATTGTATTTTATTCACTCATCAACCATGCAACATTAAAAGGTAGCAGGAATAGGCAAAGTTTAATAATGTAGCAAGTTCCATGAATTAGTAGCTTGTCAGTAAACTTCTCGTCAGTACTATTCAGCATGCAAGAATGGTAGAAAAGCCGGAAAATCAGACAGGCAAGAAAATCAGTTTGACAGCAGCAATATCCTTGTGTTAAACGCTAACAGTATGGTCAAATTCATGTAGAGACAAAGAGCAAAACAAAAACAAATATCAGCATTTTTAAACCTCCAGGTATGAGGAAATGCTATAATTACCCCATTCCATGCAAACAAAAACACATTTCACCAGTGAAATACCAATTTATTTTTACTCTTGTTGCATTCAGGACCTGTACAATATACATCCTTATCTTGTGTAGTTTCGATTTAATGTAGTTTTGACATTATTTTACATAAATTCTGAGCTATTTGCAGTTTAATTTAGTTTGTCCTTCATTCCACTGCAGCTTATGAAAATATTTAAAAAGTGATTATTGCCTCATAGCTGACAAAGCATCGCACATTATGATTTAGTGCTGTCAACCCCCAACCACCATAACTCTATTTTTTTGGTATACAGTATGTGCATCTTAAATGTGCAACTAAAGCTATAATACACATTTAATCAAGTACAGATTCAGTCTGTCATCGGATATCTTGTAATATAAGAAATACAAACTACTTCACATTTTTACTTGGACAAATTTTATCCGTAATATATAATTTATTTTTTTTTATTTCTCATGTATGTTTTGCCTGCCCCTATCGCATACCTTCCAGCTGACCGTCTGCTTCTTTTCACTCCTATTGTTCTTAAACTTAGTGACCCCAATATTATCACGGGGCTGAGACCACTTAAGCCACAGCAATGTTGGAAAGAGGATGGAGAAGTGTGGGGCAGAGTCACAAGCAGAATCATGTACTGTGTTATGTACATGAGGGATTTTATAGGATGCCCTAGATGGGAGGAGTTGCTGACATCATGTCCATCACCATAGGAAACATCAGTCAGCTCCAGCCCTACCACCTAATGCTGCAATCAGTAACCATCTGTCTTGGTAACCTGTCATGCCCTCATTGATGTGTGGGGAGGGGAGTGCTAAATTATAGACAAAAGTCCCTTCTCTCTTTCCCACAATGGGTGAGCTGACAAAATACCACTCCTTCCCACCCAACCTCCTTGATTCCTCCAATAACTGAGCCATTGATCAGGTCATCTGGGTGGCAATCCAGTCCATTAATACAGCAATGCAAATATGATATGCAGAGGATACATTTATTTTAAGCAGTAATATAAAGTTTTTTATGTATGGATATGGTTCATAAAAGTTAAGGAAATAGAATCCAGGAAGATAATGACAGTAAGAGTGTTAAGTGTACATAACAGACCAGGTAGAAATGCAATAATTTTGGAGTAACAAAAAGCTAATATGAGGTTGTAAATCAAGAAACCCAATAATTTCAGAAGTATAATATTTCAGAAATTGTATACTAAGTTGTTAGGACTGAAGAGATAAGAGAAAGACAATTATATATATATAATATTTATAATAAATATAAAAGCAATGAGCAGTTTAGTTGTACACAAGAGTTTAAGAAGATGGTCAATAAGTATAAGGGAGAATTATATAATAAGTAATAATGGATATACTTTTAAATCATGAATCCCACAACACCAAACGGCATAATGCCAAAACGAAAATAATGACTACTAACAATCCCGAAGGGCTGTTTTTTCTCAGGGCAAGTAAACACTTGCCCAATATGGGGAATATGCCCTTTTCCCCACTGTAGTGTGATCATGGAGTTTGTATATATAGTTGAGGGTGCTGGGGGCATAGGCCCCCACCTAAGTAGTTTTTACATAGTCCAGTGTGATTGCATTATGTTTTGGGCAAATGTTTACTTACCCTGAGAAAAACTGGCCCTTCAGGATTGTAAATATTCATTAGTTTCATTTTGGCAATATGCCGTTCAGTGTTGTGGGATTTGTGATTTAAAAGTAGATTCATAATAATACTTACAAGTAGGCCCAGTGAGCACACAATCCCTTTTCAGGGGCAACCTAGGAACAATGTCTGGTTAAATGACATCCTCATGGTCACACACTATGTAAACAAGGGCTGAGGGAAGCACACCCTTACCATAGGAACTCCCACCCACAACTTTAACCTCTCTGCCAAATGCCAAACACCTTAACCTTACCATCACCTGTCAAAGACAAAGTACTGATATGCTACTATCAGTACTTGCATGAAGAGGGTATTACCCAGGAGAAGAACAGGAGGTCAAATAGTCTGGTAGAAACTGTTTAGCTCAGTTTTGAAAGTGTGGAGGTTATTTGTAAGGCTAAGAGGACAATTGATAGTGTCACAAATGTAGATATATATAGTTTTAGCACACAGCATCCTCAGTTAAGCTGAGAGATCTGTGTATAGAAAAATAGAAGTTTGCATCTTCAGTGTAGTGCCCTCATTGCTGGTGGATATTTTTGGGGTTGGACATTTCAATGGCTTGTGTACTCTGTTATGTGTTACAGCTGGCTGTGAACAGGTGCGGTTAGGAGATGCTCTAACCAGTTGAGATGTTTAAGAGCTGCACAGTGATGAGACTTATGAAGTTGGCTGGTAGCAACCTTTGCTACCTTGTAGCCTTGTTCTGATATATTTTTTTAAGTAGTCTTAAGATTTGTCAAAGTTGGAGGCATAAATGAGTGATGGATGTAGACAGGTAGAGCCTATGTTTTTTTCTGTCTGTAAGGTAGTGTTTGGCTCTATAGTTTGATTCCCTCAACCTGCATTGCCTAACTGTGTGACTGAGCAAGACACTTAACCAGGTACTGTTCCTGGTCTGAGTGCAAAAAAAGTCTTTGGAGATCAGTGCTCTATCCTGGAAAACAAGCAAACCTACATACATACATACAGACATACATAAATAAATAAATAAAGTGTGCAGAATTTTTTCGGTGAGTCTTTTTGATGGCCTGTCCAATATGTGATCAGATTTCATATTGTCATCTATGACCCCTAGTAGTTTTGTTTGGGAGACTACCACAATTTTTGAATTGTTTGATGAAGTGATTGCTAAGTTTGCTTTGTCTGCAATGTGTGGTTTAGGAAGGAAAAGGATTAATCTTGTTTTTAAGGAGATTTAGTGGAAGATGAGAGTTCTTTAGGCAGGATTCAACAGCTATAATGGATTCTTGGTTGAGTTCTTGAATGCGATATAATTTTGGGGAGAAGCATATGAACACAGAGGCATCAACATCTGGAGCAGAGTAGTATGTCTGGATGCAGTATGTAGATTATTTATGAAAATATTAAAATGTAAGGGACCTAATATAGATCTTTGAGGTACACTGACAGAAAGAGAGAGAAAGGATGAGTATTCAGTTTTGCCACTTTACTGACCAAATCTGTTAAAATTGTCAGTTGTGGAATCATTGAAGGGTAATCTGAGAAAGACCAAGTGAGGAAAGATTTTGCAGTAATTTGTGATGTGAGACAGTATCAAAGGCTTTTGACAAGCCAAGAAATAGAGAAGAAATCCATATGCCCTCTATTTGTGTTTTGTTAAAGGTGCTAACAAAGCTAAGCAGGGCAAGAATAGTACTATGGTTAGTGTGGAAACCTTGCTGAGTGGGAGAGAGAAATTGATTGTTAAGAAGATAGACAAATTGAGTACAGATGTATCTAACACTTTTGACAGTGGAGGTAGTAGGGCTATTGGTCTAGAATTGGAGAACATTGCTGGAAGTACCACCTCTGTATAATGGGAAGATACAGGAATTTTGCCAAAGTGATGGTATTACTAGGTATTCTGGTAGAAGATTACCAGAGGCTAGTGTAGGATGGTTTTGCTTTTGTAGGGATTTTTTAATAGTAGATGTAGGAAGCATGCTTTATTGAGAATGTGGCAATCTGTGGGTTTGACTGCTGATTGTCTTGGGTGTATCATAATTTTTTTTTTAATGAGGGGAATTATGGTCCATATAAGTGAGAATCGAATTGAGAGGCAATATTTTCAGACCAATTGTTTGAGAAGGTACAAGCTGGTCCATTTTACCTGGATTTAGTAGGTTCTTAACCGATTTTTAGGGGTTGTTTTGATGTGCTTCCTGGAAGTTGGAGTAATATTTTTTATTTTGTTTTCTGTTTGCAGTAGTGTAGACTTTGCTGCGTTTTTGTTGTAGCTAAGTTTCCCATAATTTATCCCTTTGACACATGTACTTTGGTGTTTAGAGATAGCCAAGGGGCAAAATTTGCCTTGATTCTTCTACCTGAGAGAAGCATATTCATAAAGAATGGTAAGAAATATTCTGTTAAAGTCTAGGACAGCATCATCGTCTAGTGGTAGACTTTTTAATGTGCTCCTGTAATACAATTTTAAAGTTGCAGTAAATGAGTAAATTTTACTTGGATTTAGTAGGTTCTTAACCGATTTTTAGGGGTTGTTTTGATGTGCTTCCTGGAAGTTGGAGTAATATTTTTTATTTTGTTTTCTGTTTGCAGTAGTGTAGACTTTGCTGTGTTTTTGTTGTAGCTGAGTTTCCCATAATTTATCCCTTTGACACATGTACTTTGGTGTTTAGAGATAGCCAAAGGGCAAAATTTGCCTTGATTCTTCTACCTGAGAAAAGCATATTCATAAAGAATGGTAAGAAATATTCTGTTAAAGTCTAGGACAGCATCATCGTCTAGTGGTAGACTTTTTAATGTGCTCCTGTAATACAATTTTAAAGTTGCAGTAAATGAGTTTGCATTAAACATTGATTGGTTATGCACAAAATTGTAGTGGTATGTCATAAGTGAGTGGGTGGTGACTCTATTAGCGAAAGTTGGGAGATGATCACTGAGTGTACCTGTAAGGGTTTCTGATAATGATTATTTTGTTGAGTCTGAAGTGAGAATCCAATCCAGTATGGAAGTCTTACTGTTAGGCCTGTTATATCGAGTGGGGGTATTGATGAATTCAGTGAAGCCATACAGATTTATTGCAAATTATGAAGACAAGGTTAAAGAGCTGCCAGTCAATGTTTAAATCACCTAGGATAATTGTTTGATGCAGACTGTTTAGTACTAGAGATGTCTTCAGCTATACAGATGTTATTCCCTGGGGAATTTGAATTGTGATTAGACATTATTTTTGTGGTCATAGGAAAGAGCTGAGAAGTTCCACATCCTTGAATAGTGGAACACATTGACAATTGGGTGAAAGGGTATGTGATGTGGGTATCACACCACTGCCAGACAATATGTGATGTGGATATCCCACCACTGCCAACCAATATGTGATGCCCTCCACCTCTGGGCCAATAATCAAGGAGCCTCAATCCTCACTACTGGTGCCAGTGGGGACATTCACTGGAAGGATAACAGGTACATGCACATTATTTCCAGATGCAGCTTTCTGCATCAAGTGCAATTTCCCTTAAGAGCACACAGAGACCACAGTCAGTCCAGGGCTGGTTTCTCTCTCTTTCTCCAGATCCCCAATAAGACTCCCCACTGGCATAGCTATAGAGTTGAGTCCTTAGCCAGGGTTCCAAGCCAAGTCATCAAACACTCTCTCTGTCCAATGAGTGCATTGGGTCCCTGCCCAAGTAGCTGACACACACACACACACCCTTGGAGATTTGTTTTACACACACACACACACACACACACACACACACACACACACACACACACACACACACACACACACACGCACACACACACACACACACACACACACACACACACACACACACACACACACACACACCTGGGATGGCAGGCACAGGTTTACTAGCTATACCCCCTTCTGCCCAGACTATAAAGTAGTTATCACTGCCACCAGCTACTTTAAGGCCCTTAACAAAGGTTGTCCAATTTTACTGTGTAATATTAATATTAATACAAATGGTAGTTTGACCAAGAGTAAGGCTATTAGGAGTAGACCACACAGTGTCACCAAATAAATATGCAAGTACTCTCAAAACTTAAATAGCTCTACAAAGATCAGCCACAATGAAAGGTTTAAATATATTTAATAATAAATAATAAAAGAACAAGAAAATACTAAGTATATATTCACAGTGACATCAGAGTTCAAATCAAAGGAATATTTAAAATAACATTGAAGGACAGGCTCAGACAAATAAAGCAAAACACCATCTAAACTAAGCTTCACTATATGCCTGACTATATCTAAGAGAGTTACTATTCCCTACTTACTTAATAGACCAAGACAGATGATGTGGTGAATGGTTCTTCTTGTTGTCAGGCCCAATACAGAATACAGAATGTTCTGTCTCACTAAGAGACTTCTCAAAATAATATCTAAAATGTTATTTTAAAGATAGCTTGCAGAATTACATCACTTCTGGCTGTCTGACTTCTAGTTCCCATGCAAAATCCTCATTGCTGAATGCTGGAAGAACTTACCACCTTCCTGTAAAAATACACACACAAGGGCTTTTGCTCAGATCTTTAGCAGGTGTTAGAAGTCATAAAATAATTGCATATCTCCACACTTCCAGAGTAGTAATTAGTTCACCCCAAAGACAATACAGAAAGCTTCCTAGTACAGACTTTGTGTTTCTGGCTGTATTGAAATCTATAAAGCCTATAATGTGATTTAATTTCAGATATTTTTCTAAAGTTTGCTAGACTGAGGTTACCCCTCAAGTTTCCACTGTTAAAACATATACATTTAAACAGTTACACTAGTGCATGTACATTGCTGTTTTCTCCAGTAAGGCACAGTGTGGATATATTTCAAGCACATGTACTTTACAAATACCTTTTCAACACAAATGTCTGCACAAATCATTCTGATATACACATGACATATAGTTCTAATACATTTGTAATGCCAGCATCTTGTATGACATACAGTTCTACATATTTATAACACAACCATCTTGTATAAATCAGTTTGATATTAACAAATTACATATAATTATTTACAAAATTCCAGCTAACTGTGCTAGCAATACCTCCTTTCGTCACAGGGTAAATAATTGGTTGCATTCTCAAATCCTTCTTGAAGGAGTTAAAAATTACATTTTGAACTCTTCCTTGGGTAAAAAAAATAGTTTTTGGACCATCTGCTGTAAAAAAAAAAGAAAGGAGGGATCATCCAGAACAAAGGACAGTCTAATACGTCTGACTGACTATCTACAAGACCCCCCCCCCTTCCTTCTCTGGCAAATACTTAATCCTTTCAGTAAGTCTGAACCTCCATGTCTCTGTTTGGTAACAGTTTCAGTTGGATGGGTTCTGAAGGTAATCCATCAAGGTTACAGATGGTAGTGGGAGACTCCCCCCTTTTTTTTTGATTAATCCACCCACATCCACCAGACCAAACTACTCTTTTCCTTCCTACCATTCAGCATCTACTGTCTCAGAGGGTGATAGAAGCTATCCCTCCTCCTCAATTAGGTTTCTGGTGCCAAAGAAGGAAGATTCTTGAAGAATGGATGATAATGATGTTGAAAGGAATGTCTGATGATCCTAGTAGCCAGTAGCCTTCATCATGCCTTTTATGACTAAAATACAAAACAAGAAGAAGAGATGGGCTAGTTTTACAATATTGATGAGTAAAAAAAAACACAAAAACAGAGCCGATCCAGTAGAATGTACCAAATAACCAAAGAGAACTGAATTGTTGAAGAGTTCCACGTAGAACACCAGT
The DNA here is from genome assembly GCF_019279795.1 of Protopterus annectens. Classification (NCBI taxonomy): domain Eukaryota; kingdom Metazoa; phylum Chordata; order Ceratodontiformes; family Protopteridae; genus Protopterus; species Protopterus annectens. The sequence goes on from NC_056727.1 coordinate 655,237,874, forward strand.
TGTTATTGCATCTTTCGGCTTTTCCCGGTGAGGGGTCGCCACAGCAGAACTCTGGTCCGCTCATGATTGGCAGTAGATTTTTACATGCCAAGTTGCCAGCCCTGATGCACAACCTTCAATGAAGGTATGCCCATTCACGCATGTCTCCACGCAGAAGACGGTCTTGCTGAGAATCGAACCGGACAGCATCTTACTGAGAGGCGACAATGCTACCGCAGCACCACCACCGCAGTACCTCCATGTAGAACACCAGTAAGATGTTAAAACACAGCTTTATTGACAGAATTTTTAATGCTGAATATACACAGGGCATTTTCATCTGAGTATCCCCCAGACTTCTTCAGAAATATTATATATTATTTCTGAAGAAGTCTGGGGGATACTCAGATGAAAATGCCCTGTGTATATTCAGCGTTAAAAATTCTGTCAATAAAGCTGTGTTTTAACATCTTACTGGTGTTCTATGTGGAACTCTTCAACAATTTGGTTCTCTTTAGTAGTATTGATGAGTCATTACCTCCACAGATAATAATTAAAACAGTAGATGTGTGATACAGACTTCTTACTAAATCTGCACAAGATCTTTGCATTAAATTTGATTTTGATGTTCTGAGATAGTTGATACTACAGTAATCCAAAGGTAAAAAAAATGCAGTAATAAACTGTAAATAACAAAATAAAAGGTGTAAAAATGAGCAAACCAAAAAGGAAGACGTTAAACCATTAGTATTTTTATAAATGTGCTTTAAGTTACATCATGTGATTTATTTATGTCGTGATTTTTTTATGTCATGTGACTTTTTCTGTGTTCTAAAAGCTGGGTCAAAGAAATGTATGTCAGTTTGAAAATGTTTTATGTAGATGAAAGCGCTTACTGGTTTCTTGATTAAAGTGGTTTGGTTTGCTTGTTTCTACACCTTTTATTTTGTTATTGATAGTTGATACTACCCCTAAGATGTCCTCAGTTAAAATAAGCAACTATGTTCTTTATTAAAGAGTAATTCTAGTAAGAATGACAAATTGAATCATATTTAAAATTTGATGTATATTACCTAATCCTGTTTGATTAGTTACATATACAACGACTATTGCAGTGGACTAAGTTACCATAACAGGTTAAAGTATGACTTTAGGTATCTACTATTCAGGCAAGTCTTGGTGATTGGATGGGTGGAAACAGACTTACACTAGAGTTATCACGTATGGCCTTGCCTAATTTGGGAGGTGAACACTATTAAGTGCTCAAAAAAAGTGGCAAGAACTTTTAAGTGTGTATGTGTTAATGCACATATGGCTAAGTATCTTATGGTTCCTGTGATTGCTTGCCTAGTATTGTTCCTATGTTACTAAGGGTATTTCTTATAAGATAGTATTTAGCTTGTCAATGTTAATATCACTAATTCTAATAAGGTATCATTACGGAGAAGTATCGTAATGATAAGTCAGTCAAACAGATCTATGATCACTCCTGCAATTAATCTTCATATAAGAAATGACATAAGAGAAAAATCCTTGCTTAGGAAGCTAAGAATTTGGTAGCCTGAATGAACAAACAAGAAGAGTCCTTCTTCTGGCATTAGAAAGAATATGTTGAATGAATAGAGAGATGCAGTAATTGGGGGTTGCTTTATAAATACATAGGTGCAACCAACAGGCAGTAAAATCACTTCAGTGTTCAAGAATTTAAGCAGTGTTAGGCAGGAATTCATTGCATATTATAAGGAAGACATGTGAAACTAGTGGAAAAGCATATTCTGGTCATGGTTGTGTGTAGAGAGAGAGTACCATTATTTTATTTATTAAAAGAAAGAGATGAGTTGCCACATTGGCAGGGCATCTGACTATGTTGCAATTTGTGATTTAAATGCTCTCCTGAACATTAGTCGGGGGGGCATGAAGATGAAGCAGCTGATAGTTCATAGGTTCAAAGTTTAGTACTAAGCTAACTGCCCTTGCTAGCCATTTTAAGCCTAGCCAATTATCCCAAGTGAGACTCAAACCCTGCACCTTGTGTTTGTAAGGCAAACACCTTAGTCATTAAGCCACCCTCCCAAACGATGCCACTGTCTTTCCTCAAGGTCAGTATGTTGTTTTTTTTTTGCAGCAAAGCTGCTGCTACAGCAATGGTAAAGATGGTGAAGTTGCAACTATGAGCACACAGACTCCTTTCATAAGCCTGAAGTCCAACAAGCGTCAACCTTACAAGATAGAGCTGGGAATATCTAAAATCCAGAACCTTGACCAACAAACTAAAAACACAACCCCTGTTTTTTTGCAAGGAGGCAAGCCCCCTCATACCCCCACACCACTTGCTAATTATATATACAAACTCCAAGATTGTGCTACTATGGGGAAAGGAACAAAACCTCAATCCCCACTTTATTATGATCCCGCACAATGACCATTCATGCTGGGTTTTCAATATTCTCAGCTCAGTCTTTTAAATTTCACACTTTTGGGACTTCAAGCGTATAACAGGGACCCAATCACAGTGCTTAGTTTCACCAACAGAGAGTGCTGAGGCAGATGCACACTTAGAAGCATGAGTTGTGAAAGCCATGTGGTGCTATTGTGTGTTCCAGTCAGTTAGGAACAATTCCTTCATCTTTCTAGTTTTGTTTTCCCTACATTAAAATGAATCTTTGCTTGCTCGCAGTAGCAGCTCCACCCCAAATCAACTAGAGAAGGGAAAGAAAGCCAGTGGTGGAGGAAAGAGACAAAAAAAAGGATAAAAAATTAACTCCATAGTACAATGCATGCTTCTAGAAAAGAAACACCAAGACAAAGCAATTGTGAAACTGTATTTTAAAATGTATTTTTAGTGCTGGTTTCAAAAACAACTTATAACTTCACATGTTTTTTAAACATTTGCTTTCAACATACTACACTGCATGGGCTGCAGGTAAATTGCCAAAACACACAGTCAAGACGTTAACGTGCCAACCTCATTTTATCCACATCTATATCTATATCTATATCTATCTATACCCATATCTATATCTATAAGTATATCTATATGTAACTGTTTCATATTATAAGACACATAATTGTAAGTCCCAGAATAATGAGACTGAATGAGTGAAAAATTGGACCAAGTCCAAGATTGCTGTGTTGTTGAGCATTCCCTTTGTTCTGAGCTATGGCAATCTCAGAGTTGATATACATAGGTCAGGTAGGGCTTGCCCTTCCTGCAAAAAACAACTTTAAAGGACATCAGCAATGTTTAACATTCACTGTTCTCCTGTAGTTGCATATTTTTGTCATAATTCCAGAACTTGCACCGACTAGTCTGGGAATTACATCTACATTTTTATGTTTATCTTTAGCTATATCTCTGTCTATCTGTATATCCACAGACACATACACACACACACACACACACACACACACACACACACACACACACACACACACACACACACACACACACACACATCAACTGCTATGTAAACTGGGCCAAGAAGAGTCCATTTTCAGTGGGGGCCAGGGGAGAAAAGCTCCACAATAATTGCAAATTACATTTCACATGTTACAAAAGGACATAGTTCATACAGTTAATTAAACATTTACAGATAAGCTCCATGATATTTGCAACTGGCTTGTCACAATGTTACAAAAATGAAAAGACATAATTCAATACAGAAATTTCAACATTTACATAAAGTGAATATTTTTGTTATAAACTCAATTGTAGGTTTAACATTTCAAAATATATAGCTGCTACCTATTAGTAGATTAGGAAAATATTATGCATGAAGAGGGTAACAGTATATTTGAGAATGGAGAGTACAGTACAATAGATATTAGAGAGAAAATTAGTTTTCAGTAGGGGATGGATTGTTTTGGGTGGGATGAGTAATAGTAGAGGTAGTTGGATGAGTCAATGCAAGGTGGAATGAGTAGGGGAGGGGTTTACGTTGGAGCATGGCAAGTTCATTCCCAGTTGGAAGAAAGATGAGAGAATAGCTGAGATTTGAAATTTGTATGGTTAGGTAGGTTGCGTAGGTGTGTGGGGAGAGAGTTCCACTGTTTAACTAAGGAGTGGTGGGACGGCAGTAGAGGGCCAGGAGGTCATGCAGGTTTGTGGACCTAAAGGAGATTTTGGTTTTTGGATCTGAGTGAACAACTGGGAATGTATGGTTTTAAGGAAGTAGTGAGAGCTGGGCAGTTAGCAGGTTTAAAGATTAACTTGTGGACGATGATTTGTTGGAAGTAACTGAGGTAGTTAGGTAGTTCAAGCCAGTTGAGGGTGAGGAGAGAGTGGCAGGGAGTGGCAGTGGTGGGATGAGTTTTTTTAATTGGTTGCAAATTTGGAAATCTTGTGGTAGCAGGATTCAAGTTAGGACCGAAGGTCAAGATGGAGATTGGTGAAAAGAGGGGCACCATACATAAGGGAGGGGTGTAGGAAGGTGGATGCAAGAGTTTGACGGGTAGAGGGGCTTAGGAAGCGGTTGTGCCTGTAGAGGAGACCTAACTTTTGGTGGATTTTCTTGATTGTGGAGTGGATGTGGGTGCCAAATTTTAGTTCTTCATCAATAATGATGCCAAGAAGCTTGGTGTTGGGAACAATTTTAAGGAGGGTGCTGTTTTGGTCTGTATGATGAATGTGCATTTGTCAATGGAGTTTTTGGTAGAAGAAAAAACATTAGTTTAGTTTTGTTTGTATTTAGTGCCAGATGGTTAGACTGCATCCAGGTTTCTGTTTTGGAGAAGGCTAATTGGATTTTTGCTAGGAGCTCAGAGGCAGAGAAGTCTGAGCAGATGATTGTTGAGTCATCTGCATATTTGATGGGATCTAGGACTATTGAATGAAAGTTTAATAGTCCGAATCCACAATCACCGAACACACTTTAATGAAAGCACTTTCACCGAAAAAGCACTTCCGTTAAAGTGCGTTTAAACAAAAAAAGAATAAAACATTGCTTTTATGTTTTTGCAGGGGGGCAAGCCCCCATGCACCCCCCACACCCCCCCTACATAAATATTCTCACTCCGAGGTCGCACTACAGTAGGGAAAAGGGAATTTTCCCTTATCCCCACTGTAGTGCGATCTCCGCAACAGGCATACTTACGTGAAAGTGCCTTTCGGTGAAAAGCACTTTCGTGCAAGTAAGCCCGGCTGAATCTGTTTCGGTTATGTTGCTGTTCGGTGATCCATACGGATCCCATTTGATGATAGATGAGTCTGGGATGGAGAGGTGAAAGCTGTTAATGAATAGGTTGAAGAGAAGAGGGCCAAGAACATAACTTTGTGGGACACCTGTGGGTGTGGGTAGGAAGGGAGAGGTTGAAGTTTTCCACTGGACAGCTTGTTGATGGTTGGACAAGTAGCTGGAAAACCAGGCGATGGTGGTGAGAGAGAGGTGTAGGGTGGAAAGTTGGGATATAAGTAGGGTGTGTGAGATGGTGTCAAAGGCATTTGACAGATCTAGGAATAGTGTGGATACAAACTTGCCTGAGTCGCGTTCGAGGTTTATGGTTTCAAGAAAGGAAAGAAGGGCAGTCATGGTACTGTGGCCAGGGAAGAAGCTGTGTTGGGTAGGGGAGAGATGATTGTTTAGTGTTAGGTGTGCCATGAGTTGTGCTTGTATTGTTTTCTCTAGTATTTTAGAAAGAGGGGAAAGGATGGCAATAGGCCTGAAATTGGTGGTATCAGTATTTTTGCCACCTTCATGGAGGGGGATGATGTAAACATGGTGTCAGATAGAAAGGACATATGATTCTTGTATGGATCTATTTATAAGAATAGAGATGGGATAGGCAATGTTGTCTGAAGATTGTTTGAGGAAGGTGGGTGGAAGGTTATTGGGTGCATTGCAACAGGGTTTGAGGAGAATTCTTTTTATATTGCTTGTGGGGATCGGCTTGAGGCAGAAGGATGTGGCGGAAGGTTGATGATTGGGGTGGTGGAGGAGGGGAGTGGGAAGGAAGCTGATAGTTTAGCTATGCAGTCTATGAAGAATGAGTTGTACTGGCTGGCTATTTCAAGGTTGTAGAGGTTGGAGTCTGGGCAGGGGTTTTCTTTGGTGCCAGGATGCAGCACGGATGAGATGGAGTCCCAGAATTTATTGAGGATTTGTTGAATGCGAGGACTGGAGTTTGGAGTAGTGGGCTTTGCAGTCTCTAATTATTAGGTTTTTTTGAGTAGTTTTGTAGTTGCTTATACTCTAGGAGGGTGTTAGGGTTTTTATGTTTTTGATATTGTTTCCATTTTTTGTCCCTTTGATGCAAGGCTAGTTTAGTATCTTTAGATAACCATGGGCAGGGATTGGTTTTGATGCGTTTGGTGCAAGGGGTGGCTTGCTGATTGAGAAGGGTTAAGAATGAGTGATTAAAGTAGGAAATGGCATCATCTAGAAGAAGGGTTTTTAGAGAGGACCAGTCAGTATTCTTTAAGCATTTGGAGAAAATTAGAGGGTTGAAAGAGGAGAGGTTGCGGGTTTGGATGTAGTGGTGTTGTTTATGCAGTGGAGAATGGAGATGGTCTGCGAAGGCAGTAGATGATTGCTGAGAGGATCAAGTAATGTTCCAGCTTTGATGATAAGGCTTGGGTGAGTTGTTAAGATCCAGTCAATGATGGTACCAGATGATGCATCTTTATTTGGTCTGGTTGGAGATTGTATTAGTTGGGAAAAGTTGTACAAGTTGATTGTGTGGGATGGGGCTTCAGTGTTAATAGTATTCCAGTTGATGTTGGTATCACCGAGTATATAGGTTTCATTTTTTATATTGGAGGAGAATAGGACAGGATGTTTTCAAGAGTTTTGATATTATCGCCAGGAGGAATATAGAGGGCAGCAATACATATGGACTTGTGGTTGTTTATTTTTAGTAAACCTATTATACTTTCAGCGTTGGCAAAGGTTGGTATTTTATTGGAGTAGGGAGTTATGGTATGGGAGGTGGGGTAGATTATTGCTACTCCACCTCCTTTTTTGTGGGCTCTGTCGATGTGAATGATTTGGAAACCTGGTGGTAGGATTTTGCTATCTTTTATATAGGTTTTCAGCCAGGTTTCAGAAATAGCGGTAATGCTGGGGTGGTTATGGGAGAGCCAGGCTTGGAGGTTAGAGATTTTGTTTTTTAGGCACTGTGCATTAAGTGTTGTAAGGCAAATGGACTTTGAGTTTGTGGGTTGAGTGGAGGGTTTGGTGAGATTGATGTTAGAGATGGGTCCGGGGTTGGGGTGGATGTCGCTGGCTAGTGAGAGAGATTTGTTGGAGTAGAAGAGTGAGGCAGTGTGTTGGGCAAGGGTAGCTTGGGTTGTGTGAGAGTAGTGAGTTTCTGGTACCACATTTAAGAAAGGAGTACAGGGGGATGGGTTGGGAGCAGTTTTGGTTTGAAGAAATAGATTGAGTTAGAGGTAAAGAGTTCATGTGAGATGGATGAGTAGGATGGGAAGTAAGGTTGGTGGTAAGATGTAGTGGAGTGTGTGAGAGAGTTATGTCAAGGGTTGGGAAAAAGTGTGAGATAGGTAAGAGAAGAGAGAGAGATTAGCAGGGCAAATTGGGTTATAGGGAGAGATGTTATGTAGAGCATTGTAGAAGGGGTGGATGTTTGGGGTGATGTAAATCTACAGGTGGGTGAGGTTTGGGTTAGGTGTGTTGTGATTGGTGAGGTGTTGGGTGGGAAGGAGTCAGGGGATGTATAAAAGTACAGGTAGTGGAGCAGTTGGAATTTGGGGGCAGGGTAGGGGAGCGGAGTGAGCACAAAGGGCAAACAGAGTGGGTAACACCTTCTGGGAGGAGCAGCAGTTGCCAAAGAGAAAACAATCAGTGAGAAGGTTAGCAACTACAGAAATAGGACAGCCTATCATTTTGGTTTGAATGCTATCATTCTGTTTGTTTTTGTTATTTATGCACCAATGGGGAGCTGCAGTTCACTGAGAAGTAGGAAAATAATGTAGTTATACCAGGGGTTTTACAAAGGGATATGCAGTTAGTGCACACTACTGAGGGATGCCCATGGGACAGACAGAAACAGAGTGTAGTCAGGCAGAGGTTTTTAGTATTTAAAGATGATGCCGCAGCTCAGGGGAGGAATAAATAAACTCTCAAGAGGAAGAGGGAGGGAATAGACAGAATTGAAAGGTCTGGGAAGCTTACAATAAGATTATGTTATGAGACCAAGAGAAGGGGGGGCTAAGAGCCAGGGCTTGGAGAAAGCTGTGAGAAATCTATCTCTGCAAATATGCAAAAAACTTTAAAATACACAAAAAATACTGCAATGAAAATAATTCAATAAAAGTACTAAAAAAGTAAAACATGTATAATACAAAATTCTAAAAGAGATTTTTATTTTATTTATTTATTTGACATTTGTTTACTGGGAAATTCTAACTGGATACAAGCCCATTTTCAGTGGAGAACCAGGGAGAAAAGCTCTACAGTACAATTTAAACAGAATTACAAATCAACATTGGTTGCAAAGACTAACCCCAGGATTTAATAAACTCTATGTAGACACAGTCTAGAGCCTACATGGAATGTTAGCATGTCCATGTACATGGCTCCCCCTCAGCAGAACGTCATGCATATTAATCATGGCACGTGGCCAAGGGAGAGCCATGGGACACGGTTATTGAATCAGTGTAGGGAGAGTAGTGCCAACTGTGTTTGTAGATGAGTATGACACTCCCTGCACTGTCCAGTTCTGTTATTCCAATGTTATTTTTTTCTATCTTTCTTTTTTTAGTTTTTAAAAAGGATGTTTGCCCAGCACAGCATGGAGTGCAGCAATGCTTAGTGGTACTGAGATACCTGCCAGATATCTAAAAATGTAAACCAGATGCAATTAATTATTTATTTACAGGTCATGTTTAAGCACAGCTAAGTGGGTTTGCGTGGCACGATGCAGTGCTTTGCAGTGCTTATAGGCATCTGAGAGGTATATGTAAAGGTGTAGCTGAATTCCACATATCATTGTAGCTAAATGGGTAGAAGTACAGCTCATGAGGAGTAGGTGCAGGGTTTGAATACATGCAAGGGAAAATAAGCATTTATTTTTGAAATACAAATTATACCATTTATATTTAAATTCTAGCCTGCTGCACTCTGCTAAACTCTACTAAGCCCTAAGCACCGCATAAGCACAATAACAGCTGAAAATGTTTATGGACTGCTCAGCTCTGCTTAGCTGGTTTGTGTACCACTAAGTACTGCTAATCCTATGGGTTTTCAAGTTTTTGCACTGCTCAACTCATCTGCGCTGGTTTACATGCTGCTAAGTGACATGCCACATTTTTAAATGTTGCCGAATGGTGTGTAAGAGTGGGAAAACAGACTATATTAAGCCCAATTAGGTGGGAATACAGCATAATCCATTGGAGTTCTGTCTCTGAAGGATGCTCTGGCAGGCATTGGTGAGGATTTGTACTTTTGAGCACATGGTTGTGGCATCCTGGAGTCCAGGGTCATGGTCGGACTACTTGTAAAAAAGATGTGAAGGCCAGCTTCTGCAGGGAGGTTACCAGGGCACAGAGTGCAAGGCAGAGGCCTGGGACTGGCTGGCTTGGGACCTCACAAGTGCAACAGGTATCCCCTGCACAGGTGAGCAGTGTCATCACCATTATGACAACCTGAAGAGATATAAGAGGGATCTCTTGGACACCTGGGTCCAAGAATTTCAGGCAGGGGATATCCCACATGTAAGTACTACTTTTATGTCTGTACCACCAATATCTAATCTGAATGTTTGCTAAACTTGTATAAATAATGGTGTTCTTCTCTCACAACAGCTGCAGAGGAGAGGGCTCGCAACCTCAAGGTGCACTCCGGGTGCTTGGCCAGATTGCACCGTGAGTGTAGTAAATATGGATGTATTTTGCTAACTCTAGTGAAATAAGCAAGAAAGAGTGAAGCATTACCTGCAATAAAGCATTTACATTAAAGATTATATTGCAATAAAGTACTTAGAGTTGTAGTGCAATAAATGAATAATGCCAACTATAGTGCAATAAAACATGAAACAATGCCATTAACTGCATTAAAGTATATACAATAAAGTATGTAATGCAATAACTGTGGCAGTAGATCTGTATTGCAAAACATGAATAATGACAACTGCTGTCCAATAAAAAACTGGAAACAGTACCAGAAACTGCATTAAAGTATAGACAATAAAGTCTGTAGTGCAATAAGTGTGGAATTAGAGCTGTTTGTCAAGAAATTAATAATGTCAACTGTTCTGCAATAACACATGAACCACTACCAATAACTCCAAGGTAAATTGTGTACATCATTTTTTCTTGATTTAACTATTGCAGTTCAACTGTGTGCATTCAGGTAAGGTGCTGCAGTCAAGTACAACACTGTAATAGCTATAGCATGCAAATATAATGGCAGCCATATGTCTTATTTAACACACACAGTACTGTTCAAGGCTGTTTCTAGGCCAATATTGTCTATCCACAAACAGCAGGTAAGCAAGGTATATGGGTGAGGTAGCCTACTCCATGATCTCATATTGTTTGTTGACTTCACTGATATTTCAAACCAATAGCAATATATTGTGTAAGCCTGCATTCTATATACTAATGTATAGATTACCTACTATCTCTGTCATGCTTGTATTTCATGCATGTGGTTTTACTGTCACTGCAGTCTAGTATACAACTGTAGTAGTCCTCTCAGGTCATATATTGGTTCCAGGTGAGCTCTAGACAAACATCAGTGAGTTAGTAGGCAGTAGTGACTCAGTAGCTCAGTTTCTTAAATGCTCTGTCTGTAGTACATTTTGCTAAACACAGACCAGGGTTCGAATCCAGTGCTATGTAGAACTAAATATCACAGTATCAGTCACGTAATGTGTACAGATTCTCTCTCCACAGGAACTACAGGTAAAGGGGTGAGGTAGCCCATATTATGAGTAAATAATTGTGTTTAGATGTCAAAGACTGTTAAAATCATTAGCAAGAATGTGAAAGTACAGCATAACATAAAGGAAATAAATATCTTCTTCTTCTTTTGGCTTTTCCCAGTCAGGGGTCGCCACAGCGGATCACCTGTCTGCTCATGACTGGCAGTGGAGTTTTACAGTGTTGAGTTGCCAGCCTGGCACCCAACCTTCCACTGAAGGCACACACACACGCACACATGCACTGATACCTAGGGCCAATTCAGAGTGTCCAATCTACTTACAGCATATATTTGGGATGTGGGAGGAAACTGGAGCACCCGGAGGAAACCCATGCGACCACAGGGAGGACATGCAGACTCTGCACAGAAGGCACCCCAGCTGAGGATCGAACCACAGAACCTCTTGCTGTGAGGAGGCAACTCTAATTGCTGCACCACCGTGACTGCCCATAAAGGAAATAAATATAACAATTATAAAATATAAGGAAATAAATAAAGTGTAATCTTGGTATGACTGCATGCCTGGAGTGTCTGTTCAAAGTTGCTGCAGCCAATTCATATGTTCCATGCAGATGTCCTCTGCAGTCACTGCTATTGCATTCTATCCCCATGCCTGCCAAGTAAGGCATGATAGTTGTTTAGGTTCTGTACTGTACACATACATGTCTCTCAAGTGTCATGCTGTCATGTAATGTAATTAGCAGTGCATCATCTGTCTGTCAGAGGATTACCATTGGCATGACTACCTAAATTGCAAAGTATCACTACATCAGCCCACAGTACACCTTGGTAGTCATATAGGTCCACCTGATGTGTAAGTGTTCAGTGTAGTAGTGTACCCGCAGTTGTTCCTGCTTGTCCCATACTGTCCCATGCAAATAGTTTGAGAGGCATGTACATGCTACAGCAGCTATAGGGGACTTGTACACATAAATAAAGGACAGACCCATAGAGTAGATAGTAGTATTGTTGTCGAGTAAATAGCCTATAATGGGACTAATGTAGTGTTTTTCTCTACTCTCCCCACCCCTTATCTTCATTTAATTGTTATTGTTATCCATTGGTTATGGTTTACTATTCACATATGTTGTTAAATTACCTGTATTTTGGGCATGTGTATTATTACTGTTATTTATTATAATGGTTGCATATTAACATATCTTGTTAAATTACTTATTTTGCTGGCCTTATGCTGTAACTTTACTGGCATGCTGTTAACATACTGCCTGTTTTGGCAGGTATTGTTAAGTTTCATATAATATGCATTGACATGTAATTGGGTTATTTCCACTGTTCTGGCATGTTGTTATTACTAACTATGTTTTGTTCATAACTAAGCTATACTTATTGCTATACCTCCGTCACCATAGCACATCAGGGTAGGTCAGTTCCTGGTGATACTCCTACCTTGCCTCAACTGGCCATGGCACCGGGTCCTAGCACATCTGGGATCCAGGCCGGCGGTGACCTATCCACTGCCTGTGCACCACCTGTGGCATTGGGTGGAACTGCCTCAAAGGACAGGGCCTGGTCTCTCTCTGGGAGCAGTGGTGGAGGGACTGCAGTCACCCAAGGGTGTAGCGGTAGTGTTGTCGCCTCATAGCAAAAGGATCTCTGGTTCAATTCTTGGCTGGGGTACCTTCTGTACAGAGTCTGCATGCCCTCCCTGCTTTCATGTGGGTTTCCTGTGGTGCTAAAGTTTCCTCCCGTGTTACAAAGACATGTGTCTGGAGTGTTTCTCCCCGGGCCTCTGCTGAAAATTGGCTTCATTCTAAGTTGGACTTTCGGGGTAAACAAAATGTTAAGTAAAAAAAATAATAAAAACTGCCAGCCCTGATGCACAGGATTGTTCATCAAACCTATGAACATCGCCTGTGCCAGATTGAGGACACAATGGCCAACCTTGTGGTGCAGGCTGGCCCTGGCACCCAGCCTCCAAGCACAGCCACCTTCAGAGCAGTGAAGGAGCAGTATCAATAGCCCATAGGTGGGGATGTAGGTTATGCTGCTGCCATCTGGAAGCACATGTGACTCTGATTCCACAACACCCTCTCAGTCCAAGGTGTTTACCCCCAACATGTGTCACACACAGCCCGTCTGTCTTCTCTGTCTGCTATTGCATCCTCTCCTACCAACCTTACCTCCCCACACATACCTATGTCCCTTCCCCAATATTTCACTCTCTCCTTAAAAAAAAATGGGCACCTGTCTTGCCATACATATCTCTCCATTTTGCACGTGTCCACTGGACTATTTGGTCCAATTGGCTTGACAACACATTTATGTTGCCCTCACCCCTCTCTTTGGAGTTCGAGAGTCCAAATTCATCTACAAAACCTGTCAAAATGCACAGCTGCTGCTGTACAAGAAATGGATAGCTATGGTTCTTCCCTACACCCATCCTACACATTCCTACTTGCCCTTCACATTGTTGTTCCCCATGCTCATCTTAAATGAGCTTTAAAGTCTATTACAGTGTTACTCACATGCAGAGAGTAAACACCTCTGCCAAGTGTTGAACCTGGGCTCCTCTCAACTAAAGCACACTGCATTAACCCACCACACTACACAAGCTTTAAGTTACACAGCTGTTTCCATCAAACATACTGCTTGCTACTTACAGGCATTATGCATGTAACTGAAATAAGAAACTAATGTGAAAACTGGGAGTGTACCCTGGACTCTGGTGCAATAATACATAATAATGAAGACATACTAATGAATGTAAGTGAGGCCTGTGATAACAGGTATATGTGCCTTTTGATCAGCAAATTATGGAAAGACACCTGCTAAGGCAACAATGGCAAAGTACATGTACAACTGGGACCCTGGTTCAGATATACAAACATATAAAGCCACGCACATACTCATGGATGTGAAAATGTTTCTCACAGCCTCTTTATGTGCACATATATCCTGCAAATACTGCAACTTAATTAACTGCTACCCAGTTTTGCAAGACAAAGGCCTGCAGGCAGAGGCACAATGCACATATCCATACAGTGTAACTATATGTCACCTACTACTCTGTTAGTCACACTGTTGCATAACAGACATACCTTACTCACATGTTCTGATTGCACTGTATAGAATACCCTTGCCCTGGCTCTGCCATAATGACAGGCCTGATACAGCTGACACAGTTACATGTACAGCTTGCTGTCCACCAAAATGTTCACACTCCCCCCTATGTGTTGTAAGCCTGTAGCATACACAGCTGTATGTAAAGGTAGCTGCTACAGACCTACCATACCTCCCAACCCCCTAGAACAAGGGATTCAGACACAGCCATACTTAATGGGGGGTCAGAGGCCCACAGATAGGGAAATGTGTAACAGTTTGTCCCTACAAATATAGCAAAATGATAGAATAACAACTATTGTAGTACCATGCATAGTCTGATTGGTATGCTGTGTGACACACACATGTGTATCATCCCTTACTTGCCTCAGCCCACAATGATTGTCAGTGGACTGCCAGATGATCACAATGGTATGGGTCAATGAGACAAAACTCTGGACATACGTCATAAATGTCTACAGTGGCTGTTGTTTGTACCCACCCTTTGCAATGCTGTAATCTCCACACCTTAGTAATGTCCATCCCAAAAACTAAGACAGGGGCCAAGGCCTACATGAAGGACTTATATATTGCACTGTGGTGGCATGTCATTGGTTAATGATAGTGCAATACAGCTGTTTTTGGTTGCAATTAGCAATTCTGAGCCACAAATTGGTGCCACCCTCTGACTGTCCACTATCTGTTGGCTCCAGGGACTGGGTATGTGTGGGCATACTGACTGTGTGCAGTGCCAGTGGGGGCAGAAGAGAGATGTCAACCTCTGGGACAGATTCAGCCACCGACAACTCCACCTGTGCCTCACTATGGTCACCATCACCATCAGCATCCGATGAGACATTGACATCAGGTTGTGAGGAGGATACACTCCAACCCCCTGGTAACAGATGGCACTGTGGTGCAGCAGTAGTGTTGTTGCCTCACTGCAAGAGGTTCTCTGGTTCGATTCTTGGCTGGGGTTCCTTCTGTGCGGTGTCTACATGTCCTCCCTGCATTCATGTGGGTTTCCTCCAGGTGCTCTGGTTTCTTCCCACATTCAAAGACATGCATCTGGAGCATTTCTCCCTGGGCCTCTGCTGAAAATTGGCTTTGTTCCAAGTCGGACTTTCCTGGTTAACAAATGTTAAATAAATAAGTAAATAAAAATAATGAGCAGTACCTTATAAAGGCAAGCAGCTGGTTATGTGGAACAGGTCTGGATGAGACTTAACACACACAGAGAGTGTATTATCAAAGCATTACTTGAAGCAAAGTTCAACAAAGGAGTACTGCACTCTAACAGGTATGTAATAGATTTCTACATATAACAGGATGCAGATGAGAAGATGGAGGTATGAGGAATAGGGATTACAGCAGTAAGCCTGTCTTAGATCTATGGGGATGTCATTGATATTATGCTGCCCTACGCCTACACGCATGCTTCTCAACTGTCCTTTATTACAATCACATCTCAGCTCTGTCCCTGTTAATCCCACCTACAACGGTTGGCTGTTGTAGGAAAGCTAATGGATTACATGTGGTATATAGTGACAATAAGGGAGGGTGTACATCCCTGTAATGTCAAACGATGTACTGTAATTCACCTCCTCTCATTCTGTCCATGTCTCACATAATCAGTTCTAAAATTGTAAAACAGACCCTGAATGTCCCTGATGTGCTCTGGCTAAGTCCCTGTGTCTGTTGACATTTGTCCCTGTTTAGTTGAGACTTATGCCTAACATACCTGTCAACCTCCTACAGCAAGAACCCAAGACAAAGCCATAATTAATGGGGAGCAAAGGCCCAAACTCATGCTACATACCTGAGGCAGTGATACTGCTACTGGCATATTTATTTATTTTATTTTATTTTACATTTGTTGACTGGGCTAGTCTAACTGAATATATGTCCATTTTCAGTAGAGGCCTGGGGAGAAAAGCTCCACATAAAAACAAAACAAAAACAAACAGAACATTGCAACTCACTGCATATCATTCTCAATATAGGTGTACTGGGTTTTATGTTTAGTTCTGTCACATACACTGTCATGTTGCATACCTTACATGTGTATTGTACTGGCAACATTCACTAGATGTGGCTGATGTGCATGTTATAATGGGCCTGACTTGTCTGTGTATGTTGTTGGGAGTTTGTCTGCTGTGCATGGGAGCAGAGATGTGAAGATGTGGGACTTGTAATGCAGTTGTTGAGCCTCATCTGTATGAGCCTGTGTGGATTACCATACATAATGGTGCAGGTAGTAATGTGCTGTTATTGTTTCGCTTCTCACAGCTGACCGGGGGGGGGGGGGTTGGAGTGTATCCTCCTCATAACCTGATGTCAATGTCTCATCGGATGCTGATGGTGATGGTGACCATAGTGAGGCACAGGTGGAGTTGTCAGTGGCTGAATCTGTCCCAGAGGTTGACATCTCTCTTCTGCCCCCATTGGCACAGCAGACAGTCAGTATGGCCACACATAACCAGTCCCTGGAGCCAACAGATAGTGGACAGTCAGAGGGTGGCAACATTGAACAGGGCAGTGTGACAAGTATTGCTTTGGTGAGTGTAGACACTGGCCATAGCCAGAGAGCTGGTGAGGTCCCACACAGGCAGATTGAAAATGGTCCTCATATGGGCACTGCTGTCCATCCACCACCTGTTGCAGGTATCACATCACAGGTCACTCACTGCATGTTTCAGTCTATCATGGAAGCACAGGCATGTTCTAAATGCAACACCAGATAGATGCTTAGGGTTATGGATACAGCACAGTCTGACATTCGTGACTGCCTCCACTGCATTGGGGACGCCATGGATCAGTTCCCTGCTGTTGTGGATAGATGGTGGGCTGAGACAGTGTCAGTCTTTGACAGCAGCATGATGTCTATGCTGGAACATCTGGTTGGAGTTGGGCATCAGACACGTGGACAAAGGTCAGCAACAACATCTGCTGAGAGTCCATGTGGCCATGCACAGTCACACTGCTGTACTGGTAGTACCTACAGTGCTACAGAGGGAATTGTGCTGTTCATACCACGATGTGGAAGACCATGGGCATGTGGTCCTGGGCGATCCCGTATGAGACACAGCCCCAGCATTTTGCAGTCACCATCAGGTACTGGCACCTCATCTGACCTTGGACATGGTGGTGCCAGTGCTACTCATGGCAGAACCAGTTCATGTGTTTATGGCCAGAGATGGTGAACTGTCCACTCTACCATGTATGGTCCACAGCTATCCAACATACAGATGTGTAGGGCTAGCACTGGGCTTGACTGTGTGCATGCACACATTCAAAAACTACTGTTGCATGCAGGTCACCAACAACACACATGGCACCTTTCCATGGCCCATCTAACCTGCACCCCTTCCTGAGTCACACATGCTGTCACCTGTTTGGCACAGGCTAGGCCACTAGCACTCCCACACCACACTCTGTGCATGTGATGATGCCTGTGCCACATCCCTGCCATCCGTGACATTGATGCAGAGAAATGCAAATATGTGTCTGATGCACAGGGTGACTATATTACTTTACATGTACTAGTGTAGTGCAATATTGTTTTGCCATGGCACTTGCTGTGGGCCACTTCAAGTATTGTATGCTGGCATGTGTCATGAGTACACATCAAACTTTGTGTATCTTTGTTGCATGATGTTAGACTGGTGGTCGAGTTAAAGAATTACAGGTGTGTCACAGACCTGTGTGTGTGTGTGTGTGTGTGTGTGTGTGTGTGTGTGTGTGTGTGTGTGTGTGTGTGTTTGTGTGTGTGTGTGTGTGTGCGTGTGTGCGTGTGTGTGTGTGTCTGTTCCAGGTGTCTGAGGGGTTAAATAATGGACACATGGTCAATACAGCAACACAGGATGGCATGGCGGCACAGCAGACACATGTCAGCAGGGTAAGGCAGTATACATATATGGCTAACTGGGCAAATATGTGTATAACAGTGTATCAGGGACAATGGAGGCAGTTAGCGTAATCATGCATTCATACTTTCGGACAAGTTCTGCTACCCTCGATACATGTCACCTGGGTTTTCTGAATGCACATATCTAGGAGGTGGCTGACATCAGTTATGCTTATGTGGAGAAGGGCAATTTAGATGCCAGCAACTAGTCACATGTCCATAAAAGGAATAACCATTGCATGGGGATAACCCATATGAACATGTCCGTAATGCTGTAAGGGGATATATTTATACACACACAAAGACACACACACACACACACACACACACACACACACACACACACACACACACACACACACACACAGTTAGAAGATGTGAGATTAGAACCCCTACCTATCTACTATTACATACTACAGCATGCTGTACCTATTTCATGCACCATGGAGTTTACCAGATATTATATTGTCAGCCAGCACCATTAAGGTGGATGACATCAGCAGGCCTTGTAAAGGAGGTGACTGTAGAGGCCAGCAGCTATTCAAAGGGCCTTAAAATGCATAACCATTGCACAGAGATAGGCCAGATGGGCATATTTGTAGTGCTGCAATGGGAAAAATTTACATATACACCCACATACATTGGAGGAAGTGAGATTAGAACCCCTACCTATCTGTTTTTATACACTAGAGCTCTCAGTACTTATCGCGTGTGCCACAGAATTCATCTGATGTTTGATTGTCAGTCACTGCTCTTACGGTGGATGACATCAGCAGGCCTTGTAGAGGATGGCAATTTAGAGGCCAGCAGCCAGTCACAGAGCCATAAAAAGGATACCATTGCATGAAGATAGCCCATGTAGGCATGTCCATAGTGCTGTAAGGGGATATTTATATACACACACACACATGCACACAAACACACACACGTTGAATAATGTGAGAGTATAATGCCTACTGATCTAGTATTACACACTAGAGCTCACAGTACTTATCACACATGCCATAGGTTATATATGTTGTATATGTGGATGCAGGCATAGTATTTGTGCAGTATACAAAGTGACCTTGTGTTAGCATGTGTGGCATGCAGAGTGACACTGGTCGGTACTGTTATTGTATTTTGTCCTAGGGTTGGGACACCTAGTAATATCCCTGCTATGTGTGTACACTTACCAGTCTGGCCATATGTGGTTGTTTGCAGTTCGATAGGTGGACATGTGGCCAGGGACAATATGGCCTGTCCAAGGCATTCATTGCACCCATTGTGCATTATGCTACCTGCATACCTGTGTCTGCCTACAGGCACAGGGGTCAGTGGGTGAGTGAATTACATACTGTTGTTGCTTTGGACTGGTTCCATTGGACAACTGCTGTGATGTGTAAGTGCAGATAACCCCAGCATTTCAGGGTATGTGGGGACATTCGTACATCCCCACACATATCTGTATAAATGCATATAACAGGGACATCTCCTTAACTGTTGTGTGTGTATGTAATGTAAATGTGTTATGTAGATATATGTGGAGAGTCTATGTATCACTGTACTTTATATATATATATATATATATATATACACACACACACACACACACACACATATATATATATATATATATATATATATATATATATATATATATATATATATATATATATCTTGTTATCATTCAGTAGAGAGTCGATTATCCGAATGTCAATTATCAGAAATGTCAGTTATCTGAACCAGCCTTCCAAAGTTATTGAGTAGGAAAAATCATCAAGTCTGAATATGTAAACATTATATGTATTCATTTGAGCATGTTTTTTGAGCCTGTAGCCAGCTCGTATGTAAAAAATATTCCTTATTGTCCACTGAAATCTCTGAATGGTTGAAAAGTGTATTCCTTCATGCAGAAAAAACAAGATTTTAGAAGTTTTTTATCAGACAAAAAACACTTAAAATATAAAACGAACCAAATAACAGAAAAGAAAGGCATGAAGAAATAATCCAAGCTGGGATAAATTTATTGAGCGCTTTTGTCAACTGATTAGTAATGACTTCTTCAGAATACACTCACACAGTTACCACACACACTATATATACTGTCCTGTCTCATAAACGCAAATCATCAGTTGTATCCCTTACTTCTTGTTCTTGCATAAAAATTTCATCTTCCTCTCCTTGATATACATTACCAACATAATTACTACCCTTGGGCAGGGGATATGCCTGCCCTGCTTCATATTCCATTTTATCTCTAGTTAATTTTTTATATTTTTTATCTTTAATGCTGGTTGTAGTTTTAGTCACATTCACAAAAATTGCTTTATATTCATTTATTTTCATAGGGAAACACACATCTTGTTTTAACTGTTCATCAAGTCTATTCACTGATTCATTAAGTAAATTAAGCTTCCTATCATTGTCTTTGATTAAGACTTCCAGTAACTCACAGCCATGAAGGTTAAAAAGAACTAAAAGGTCTGTATGTAAATCAGAACCCTTGACTAGGCCGTTTGGAAACTTCCAACACCGATGGCCTTTCGGAATTTGTAGCCATTTCAAACATTCTCTAAGATAATAGTTTTCAACTTGGATTTTCCTATGCTTTAATATGTCTCTTTGCAGGACTTTTAGTTGTTGTTCTACAGTACCTTGCATAGTCCATTGCTCCATTGTAGTAAACACACAATGTCCGTCTCTGTTGATCCAATCTGCGATATTGAAACTCTGTTGGGTCTTCGCCCAATTATTCAAATAATTCCCTGGTGTCTGTCCATTATTTGATGCTGCTCGTGTCCCCGTTACCGTATTTTGACTAACAGGAACCGGACTTCTCTGCCCTGGGGGAGTACTACTTGACAAAGTTTGTGTAGCCTGCATAGCTCTGTCTACCTGATGCCCAAACTTCGTGGTGGATGGATTGAGTCTTCTCCTAAAGCCAATAAGCTGTAACATCAGTCCCTTGATAAGAACTGACAGGTTCCCTATAGTCTTCACCAACTCATGGGTGAAATCCCTGGCTTCTGGACCCACTTGTGTGCCGCTCTCCATAAATCAGGCAAAAAACACTAAAAATATAAAATTAACCAAATAAAAGAAAAGAAAGGCATGAAGAAATAATCCAAGCTGGGATAAATTTATTAAGCGCTTTCGTCAACTGATTAGTAATGACTTCTTCAGAATACACTCACACAGTAACCACACACTATATATAATGTCCTGTCTCATTAACATTTACATTCCAAACCAATTAAGCAATTAAATCACTACTATTAAAGCAATAGCACTAATACAACTAGTACTTATTATACAAAATATATAAAAAATATATAAGGGCATAACCCTGTTTGTTAAAAATATCAGAGTCGCTTAAACAGCTTTGAAATCCACAACTGCATATAACTACACATGAAAATCTGATTTTAATTTAAGATAACTAGTAAGGGATACAACTTACCTGTGGTGGTGGTGCTGCGGTAGCTTTGTCGCCTCACAGTAAGACGCTGTCCGGTTTGATTCTCAGCTAGAGCGTCTTCTGCGTGGAGACATGCATGAATGGGTGTACCTTCATTGAAGGTTGTGCATCAGGGCTGGTAACTCGGCACATAAAAATCAACTACCAATCATTAGCGGACCGGAGATCCGCTGTGGCGACCCCTAATCGGGAAAAGCCGAAAGACACAACAAGTAAGGGATACAACTTCATTCAACCCTGGGGGGCCGGTAACACTGACCCTGAGCTGCCACATTAATTCCTTGTATTCAAGGAACAATTCATTCGGTCCACCTCTTTCATTGTTTTCAACATGTTCTAATACAGTAAATTTAAAACTATGGTCCAGAAACATAATGAGATGTTTGGCAACAGCATTATTGATATTTCCCTTGCCACTGTCATACATGTGTTGATAAATCCATGTCCTAAAGGCATTCTTGGTTTTCCCTATATAATACCTTTGACACATCTGGCATAAAGCAATATACACAACTTGTTTTGTTCCACAATTACATCTATGATAGAATCTCACATTGCCAAATTGAGGGACCTTAACACTGTTACCTTCTAGAATAAATTTGCATTGAGGACAATGTCTGCACTTTCTCATTTGACCTTTGTTTTGATCTCTCTGGCCATCCTTTCTCCTTTCTAAAATGTTCTTTATAGACACATCCTTTTTATACACCACTAGGGGCCTATCCCCTAACTTGCTTCCCACTTGCTCATCTTTTTTGTAAAATATACCAATTCTTCCTCAGAATATCTCTAACACAAGAAAACTGGGAGTTATATGTCAAAATCAGTACATTATTATATGCTTTACTGTTATTGTCAAGCCGCTCATTAACAGTCCTCTCTGTCACTATATGTTGGCGTTCTTCCATCCCTACCCCCAACAGGGGATAGAAAAGACCTAATATTGTTTTATTGGTGACCTCGTCTTGAATTGGTATCACAAACTCCTTAGGGTATCCTCAGGTTCAATTATATGTTTGATTATCTGAACAGTTTGATTATCCAAACTACCCTAGGTCCCAATTAGTTTGGATAAGCGACTCTCTACTGTATATATATTTGCCACATACTGATAGATACACTAATCAAGCATGAGGGGAATAGGAAGAGACAGATATGTATATGTAGCTGTATGTATGTACAGACATATTTCCACATAGCAGGTCTTTGGGCAGCAGAGACAACAGACTTGAGCTCAAGTTAGCTAAATGTAGGAGCATGCCCAGTGTGACTGTCAGTACTTACAAGGTGACTCCAGGCCAGAGCTACCTGTACTCCAGTCCAGGAGTATGTGTGCTGCAAGCCATTGGCTGCTGCACCTGTTACCATAGTACTACATTTCCCTGATATTCTTCAAGGCATTCTCTGGCTGTTTGCTGACCTTAATATGTGACTCATACCTCACAACTGTACAGAGCTTCACAAACTGTCCAGAATTTTGCCTCATATTTTTGGTCCAGTTTACATAACATTGTGGTTTTCTGACAAATTAGTGGCAAATCACTGAAGATTGAAGTCAATAAATAATGACAGACATTTGAGTTTTAGACTCCTTATACATCAGGAGATTCATGCTAATGCAAGACTTGTTATTCTATCAACATTCTACATTTGTAAGAGCAATATTTAAAACTTGTCCCTATTTGAGGGCCTTTGTCACCCTTTTATTCATGGCTTTGGCCAGATTTCTTGCTCTAACAGGTTGACAGGTATGAGGTGACTGGGGTACATGATGTAACACCGCACACAAGGTGACAGTCTGCATACCTCTCCCTGTACATGTTTTTGCAGAATGAACAGCATTTTGCCCCATAAGTCTGCTCTGTTTCTCATACATTTGTGGTTTTCTGGTACTTTACTGTAAAATGCAGTCACTGAACTGTTGTAACTACTGAGACATTTAAGTGATGGCCTTTACATCCTGCAGCTAATCTGACCTGTTGCAACCTGCTGTTTTACTAGCCACCTTTTAGGTTACTCAGAGCATGTATAATGTCTGTCTGTAGGTTTGGCCCTTTGTCCCCCCATTCACTCTGGCATTGTCCAGCTTTCTTGAGGTAACATACTGAGGGGTTATGACAGTCTGTGGGAATACCACCATATGACTACCTCAAATGCAAAAGATGTGGCTACTGCCAGATTCAAACCATAAACAGTATCACCCATGCTAATGTCCCTAGCCTACTGATCCACACAGGCTGCTAGACATGAATGAGTCATTCATCATGCAAGCAAAGGCATACAGACATATGCATTGTCACCAGTGCATTACGCGAGACATAGAATGTGTGGGCAGGTTCCTTCTCTATGTCACAGCCCTAGGACTGGGTGGTCTGCTGATATATCATTGCAAATATACTGCTACAGCAGTTATATGGGTACACTGATGAGTTGGGGGTGGGGGAATACCAGTCCATGCTCTGCTGGCATACACAGTCGTGCGATTGTTCTGTGACCCCACTGTTTGGCATCTCCCTTGAATAATGTAGTGGGGTTTCCAGACATGTGGCCAAGTGAATATTATGGAGCACTTACTATTGGACAGAGTACCTGTTGTCCCAAGTGTCTGTCAGATCTCTGCAAGTAGCCCCGTAGCCCACTATATTCCCTTGCATACATGCAGCAGATCTATACATACACTGCCATATTCTAGTACCTCTTACAAGTGGTGAGTAGCTGTGTCACTTACCTTGAGAATGCAGCAGTTCACAGACCTGCAGTTTGGGCCTGACTGTCTGATGCATGCAGTCCACAGCCAATACATGATGAGGTACAGGTTGTGTGGTCTGGCTGGCATCATTTTTGCTAATATGTATGCATAGTAAGATGTCAGAGTAATATGTCAGTCCCTAGGGCCCTAGGTTGTCAGTACATGTGCTATGCATTGTCTCTTGGCTAAGGCCAGGGGATACTGGGTATGTCCACATCTGCCTACAGGGACAACCCTCAGGGTTTTCCTCATTAGAGTCCACCTGTGGGTGTGGCTATCGTCACCTAGGCACTGGTGGGGGGCTGTGTATCCCTTCCCTTTGCTCTACCTGCTGCAGCTGTTTCTGCAGGATCATATTATGTAGAATGGCACATACTGTGAACATGTGTGCACATGTGGCTGGAGAGTACTGCAGGGCTCCACCATATATACTAAGGCACCGGAACTGTGATTTCATCAGCCCAAACACATGCTCTATGATGTTCCTAGATTGTGCGTGTGCTTCATTATGGCATTCTTCAGTGGGTGGGTGGGCATTTCTGATGGATGTCATTATAGGTTCATAGGTTCATAGGTTTATACTAGGCTATCTGCCCTAAGGCATTTATAAGCCTAGCCCAAATTTTTGTGGCTTACGCCACCCCTTATATGAAAAAATACTGTGCCCATTAGTTTGTTGTGCCTCTGTCCAGCAGTGACACAGAGATGATTCCCGGGGTAAATCTACGATCTCCCATCCACAGGTCCAGATTTCTCTTGAACAGAGTCAGCGAGGTGCTCTGCCTCACATGGACCGGGATTTTATTCCACAGCATAGGGAGTCTCTGAGTGATAAATCTATCCCTCCAGCACGTCCTATTTATATCCGTGCTAAGGTTTAAGTCACTTGCTCTAGTGGTTTTGGTGGATTTGGATTTTTTGAGGTGGAGCATGTCCATTAATTCCGGGTTGGACATGGCCTTGTATGTCAGGCACATGTCACCTCTGAGCAGACGGTATGCGACTGAATAGAGCTGGAGTTTCTTCAATCTGGCAGCATATGACAGATTTTGGAGTCCCTTTATCCTTTTGGTGAGGAACTTTTGGGGTCTCTCCAATTGCTGCAGATGTCGGGTGAGATACATCCCGAATGGGGCATTGTACTCGATCATTGGTCTGATAAGTGAAGAGTACAGGGGAACAATAACCTCACTAGATCTGGATGTGAATCCCTTCATGATCAGGTGGGCAATGTAGAAGGTCTTTCTAACCACTTTAGCAATGTGAGTGTCAAAAGAAAGGCCACTGTCAACCTGGGTCCCCAGGTCCCTGATAACCTCTTCTGTGCTTAGTGGATTGCCACCTATATGGTAGCTTGGGGTTACCTTGTTTTTCCCGAAGGGTATGACTATACATTTTTTGGCGTTTAACTTCAGGCCATGGCTCTGGCACCAGCTATCTGTTTCCATGAGTCCCTTCTGAAGGATATCCGTGTCTGATGCACTTTCCACTATGGCGCCCAGTTTGCAGTCGTCTGCAAACTTTGTCAGCCAAAGTCCTCCTATGTTGGCCTGTACGTCTGAGAAGTAGATGCCAAACAATAGGGGGCCAAGGACCGAGCCCTGTGGGACACCACTTGTGACCGGCTTGGAGTCTGACACAGCGCCAGCAACTCTAACCCTGTGGGTTCTGTCCTTAAGCCAGTTTGCAACCCATCTTGTGACATATGGGTTTACATTTAAGCTGGTAAGTTTTTCTACAATACCCGAGTGGGGTATTGTGTCGAAAGCCTTTGCAAGGTCAAGGTAGGCTGTATGGACTGCCTTTCCCTCATGAATGCCCTTGGTGACTGTTTCGAAGAAGTCGACCAAGTGCAAAAGGCATGATCTTCCCTTGACAAAGCCAAACTGGGTCGGGTCCAATGTCTGCAAGTCCCCTATATCTTTGTTTATGAGCTCCATTATGATCCTCTCCATAGCTTTGCAGACTAGACTTGTTAAGCTTATGGGGCGGTAATTACCAGGGTCCATAGAGGCGCCTTTGTGGAGTGGGACTACAGTTGCCGTCACGCCACTCCTTGGGCACGTATCCTGTGGTAAGGCTGAGATTAAACAGCTGCCTTATGTGCGGGTTTAATTCCTCATTTAGCTCGTGTAGCACACAGCCAGGGACACCATCCGGTCCCATTGATGCTGTGTTTTTAGCTTTAGAGAGTGCAGCTTTCACCTGTGCATTTGAGATGTCCGGGAGGCTACACTCGGCTGGGATAGTTATCTCTCCTTTAGGGGAGAGGGGTGAAGTTTGCACTGAACCTGTCTGCCAGTATGTTGGCAATGTCTGTGGGTTCAGTGATTTTTGTATCATTTTGGACTAATTCTGAGCATATCTGGGAGTTTCCACCCAGGTTCCTAACATAGCTGAAAAAGGCCTTATGATTGTCCTTTGAATCCATGGCAATTTTTCTCTCAAAATTGGCCTTAGTTGATTTTATGAGTGCTCGTATTTTTTTACTAATAATGATCAGGGGTGACTTCCCTTTTATGGATTTTGTTCTATCATGTAATAGCTTTCTCCTCTTATTGTAAAGTTTGTTAATGGCTGGGGTCCACCAGACTGGACGTTTGCCCTTTGTGGAAAGAGTCTTGGTTTTATTTGGGATTGCCTGATCCATGCAGTCCTGGAGGTGTTCATAGAAGGCATTTGTAAGGGCTTCCGCAGCTTGGGTTGTGGTTTCCACTGGCTCAGGGGCCTTGAAGGATACCACACCAGTCTTGAGTAGTGTGAAGTTTGCTTTAGAGAAGTTCTTCACTATGGTCTTTTTTGTTTGGGGTGGGGCGGGATGTGGATTTCCAGTGAGATTAGTTTATGATCAGATCTCACCAATGAGGGATATACTTCGGTGTGGAGCATTTTGTCCCCATGTTTGTGACAATGAGATCTAGTATATTTTCTCCTCTCGTGGGAACAGTGACTAGCTGTTCCATGGCATTTGAATTTATGAACTCCAGGAACCATTGGGCTAGAAAGTTAGGGCTTGAGTAATGTTCCCAGTCTATATTCGGGTAGTTGAAGTCACCCAATATGATGGTGTTTGGAGATACATTTATACCCTCCAGTGTCTTCAGGAAGGCTGTGTGGGGTTCCTGAGTTTGAGAGGGTGGCCTGTAGCATGCTACAATTTGTAGAGCAGTTTTGCCTATGGTTAGTTGCACCTGGATGGTTTCAAGCTTGGCGTTGCCACCAACCTGGAGGTGTGGGTATCCTTTATGAATATGGATACACCCTCCTTTTGTGGTGTGGTCCGGGTTTTGGGGCTGGAACGCATGATATGAGGTAAAGCCTAATAGTGCCGGGTGCTCTCAGGAGCCTTGAACCAGGTTTCAGTTACAGCACAGACATCGATGTTCTCCATACTGAGAAGGGCCTCGAGTGCGTGCATTTTGAGATTTAGACTTCTGGCATTGAGCAGCATTACCCTCAGTTTCTTCCCATTTTTGTTTTCTAGGGTGGTAGGTTTAGAATTTGAGCCTTGCCTAAAAAGGCACTATGGGGTGGCAAGAGCCTTAGCCAATATCCGGAATCCCAGGGTGACAGGTGCAAGCCGTCCCTTGAAGCAGCGTGGCTTGTCAAGCATGTCATCCCAGGCAGACAGACACTGGATCCCCTTTGAATGACACCAGACATTAAGCCAATTGTTAAAGCTGATCATCTTGTCTCTATATTGTGGCATCATTCTTGGTGAAGGAAGGATACTGCTCAGGGTTAGGGTCATACCTGCCTGGGCTACATAATCAGAGAGCTCCTCTATGTCTCTTTTCATGTAGTCCAGGGAGGTACGTCTCAGGTCGTTCACACCAGCATGGACAATGACTGTGTCATATTTGTACTTGCCGTGGAGTGACCCGAGTGCTTGTGTTAGTGGCGGATTCTAGCGCCCGATAGGCAGCTTACTGTGACCCTCTCCTTGTTCAGCCTGGTGAGTGGGACGTCAGTGTGTCTGACTATGGAGTCACCTATGACAAGTATGTTTGGTGTTGTATTTGGCCTTAAGGGCTGTGACTGCTTTGCACACTGCTTTTGTGGTTTATGTGTTGCTTGTGGGGCGTCTTGAGGTAGCAGTTGTTTGGGTGTCTGCTTTGGAGGCCTCTGCTGTTTAGGTAAATTTTTACTCAGAGCCTCCGAGTATGTCTTTGTGTGTTTATGTGTTTGATTCAGTGGAGTGGTAGCATTATGTGAGGCTGGTTTTGTGGTGTGTGTAGTTGCCTTCTCCTCCTGTCTGGTCTTGCCAGTCCTGAGTTGAGAGAGCTCAGCCTCCAGTTTGGCTAAATAGCTGCATCTCTCGCAAGTATTTGTGTTATGTGGGAGGAGGAGAGGGTTGTCTGTGTACATGAGGCAGTTATAACATTGCCTCAAGATTCCCAGATTCACCAGCTGGACCGGAGAGAAGATTGACAACTGACCTTTGGACATGCTAGAATAATATTGGGAATTCCTTAATTGAAAACAAGGGCCAGTGGGGAGTGAGGGTGTAGTGCTTTTAATTTTAGTGCTGACTTATATAATTGCTTTAGTGAGCAAGTGCCAGGTAACTTGAGTGCAATGTGTTACAAGTAACTAAATGCAAAACGACAAACAGTAACTTTCTTTCAAGTGAAACAAGGAAATAAGTACAGTAAGCAATGCAGATATCACTAGTGATCCACAGAAGCGCTGAGAAGTTGCGTATTAGGTGGAATTAGCTTCCAGGAAATAACAAGCAAACAAACAACAAGCATATAAACAAAGCTAGATTCAGCAGGCCTGGATCTAGTCTATGCTAGAGCAAACAAGGTGAACCAATTTCAGTAAGATACAGTTCAAATATTCAGGCACTATAAACCTTTAACCAGAAATTCCCAGCTCAGAAGGGCAGAGTCCAGCCTCTTCTCCCACAAGAGTGCAGACCACGAACCTTCTTAATGTAAAATAACTGGCCTGAAGCCCAAGTGCCTAAACCAGAACTAATACACTTGGACACTGGGCTCTCAATCAGCAGTTCCCAACTTAGAAGGATGAAAGCTACCTGTCCTGCCACCACAGTGCTTGCCACAAACCTTCGTAATGTAAAACAACTGGTCTGAAGCCCAAGTGCTTAATCCAAAAGACTTGAATGATAGCTACACTTTAATCAAGTTACAACCAAGCAGTAATAAATACCATTGAATACTTTAGAGAATGTCTGGATTAGTGCTCAAGTTACACAAACAAAGCTAGATCCAGCAGGCCCGAATCCAGTCTATGCCACAGCAAACAAGGCGCACCAACTTCAGTAAGAAACAGTTCAGATATGCATGCACTATAAGCCTTTAACCAGAAATTCCCAGCTCAGAAGGGCAGAGTCCAGCCTCTCCTCCCACAAGAGTGCAGACCACGAACCCTCTTAATGTAAAATAACTGGCTTGAAAGCCCAAGTGCTTAAACCAGAATTAATACACTTTTAGAATAACAGACACTGAGCCCTCAATCAGCAGTTCTCAACCTAGAAGGATGTAAGCTACCTGTTCTGCCACAACAGTGCAGACCACAAACCCTCTCTGTGCAAAACAACTAACTGGTCCAAAGCCCAAGTGTTTAAACCAAAAGGCTTAGAATGAGTCACACCAAGCAGTAATAAATACAATTGAGTATTTTAAGATGATGCAAAAGTAAAAAGAAGTAGGTAAAAACACAAGTACAGTAAAAGCAGATGAAACATTTTTTTTTTTTTTTTTTCTGAACAAGTGCTGAGATCAAAGAAACAGATTTGAGTGCTGAAACTAGAAAACTGGCTAGTTATAAGAAAAAAAAAAACAAGCTAGAAGGCTTCCCTCAAACACAGAAGGGCTTGGGGGCTCAGAAGCCTACAAATAGTCTGTACCACTTAACAAGAAAGGCAGGAAATAAGCTTAATTTTTTTTTTTTCTATTTCCCAGATGCTCTCTTTGTACACAGGTCTAGACTGAGAAGGAGAAGAGTGTTCAGACCCAGGATAACTTTCCATGTGCTACATGAGCTGGAGATTGTGGAGTGCTACAGGGTGGACAGAGACATTTGTAGAGCAGTTTTGCCTATGGTTAGTTGCACCTGGATGGTTTCCGAAGCTTCGTGCTTTGCCACCAACATCCACGATTCCAGTGCATAGCCAGCATCCCCCAGTAAATGGCTATGTGGGATGTCCCCCCTAGCAAACATCTGGTATAGCTGTGATGCATGCCAGATATGGGAGCCGTGATAACTACCAGGGCTGCCAGCACACACATTCATGATAATGCCCTGGGCATTGCACATGGCCTGGCAGTTGATGGAGTGATACCCCTTGCAGTTGATGTAAATTCTACCCTCCTCACCAGGTGGTGACTTGATGTTTACATGAGTGCAATCTATGGCACCCAGTACCTCAGGGTATTGTGCTACATGGTAGTAGTGTCACATACTGCTGGCCCTCTCCTCAGGGTTAAGGGGAAAATAAATGTGCTCACTGGCATGTGATAGCATGGCATCCAGGAACTGGTGGAGTACCCTGGATGCTGATGCCTGTGAGACCCCCCCCCATCATGTCCCCTGTTGGTCTTTGGAATGTACCCATAGCTAGTATCCTAAGAACTACACATACCTTAGTTTCCACTGAGATGGGTTCCCCTCTGTTGGCTCTGGGTCTGAGTTGAGGTCGGCAGAGCTCAGTGAGTTCTTGTAGTATGTCTCTGTCCACCCTGTAGCACTCCACAATCTCCAGCTCATGTAGCACATGGAAAGTTATCCTGGGTCTGAACACTCTTCTCCTTCTCAGTCTAGACCTGTGGTCAGCATCAAAAGCAGTAGCACTGACCTCAGCATCTAGCACATACATATGTAGCAGAACTGCAGCAACCCTTAGCATTTTTTCAGTTAAAAGTCCCTAGTCTGTACTCCAGTGATGCAAAGTATTGGGTTGAAATCAGATTGTAGGGTTTCTGCAACCTTTATAATGCTCTATTGTAGGTGCAGCCTTTATGATTGGCAACCTATGATGCATTCCACCTGCCAAGTAAATCATTAAGGACTGTTACTGACCCTAGTTCAAGTGGAACAGGGGTCATCTGTAATTAAGATCTCATTGCCTTTCTCAGCCATTTTTTTTTTTACAGCCTTCCTTGCTCAACACTGAGGACCACCACTCAGATATGCGCTGCAAAGGTAAACAATGCTCAGCAGTCATTGTACACCTCCACATGGAAGGTCAAGCTCAGCACAGGGTGTGCCATGCAAACACACTCAAACACAAGCCCCGAAGGTAAACAAACCTTAGCAACCAGTGTACACACACCCTTGCTGAGCACAGAGGCACACCATGAAAACCAGTGCTGCTGTGCTCCAATGAGCTTAAAAGGATGTGGACACACCCCCCTTTTGATGTTGGCTACCTCTTCTGTGGCTATGGTTCTCTGCCTATATGGATGGGACACAGATATCCATTTGTGCTATTCAGTAACCCCAGCTCATTTGCATAGAGATCCATGCACACAACCTGGATACTACACAGTTCCAGGCCCTGCCTCGTTAGCAACTACAGCAGTTTACCATTGTACATACTCCACATAGGGTCCTATAATGCATTACTGTAACATAGTACTAATTTTTGTTTGTTTGTGTCTTTCGGCTTTTCCCTGTTAGGGGTCGCCATAGCGGAACGCCGGTCCGCTAATGATTAGCAGTAGATTTTTACGTGCTGGCTTGCAGGGCCTAACGCACAACTTTCAATGAAGGAATGCCCATTTACGCATATCACCATACAGAAGACGTTCTAACTGAGAATCGAACGGGCAACATTTAACTGTGAGGCGACAACGCTACCGCAGCACCACCACTAATTTTTGTTTGTACAATTTAAAAAATTGTTTTTTTCTTAACAGCATGCTTGTACACTTCAGCATGCTGCACAAACAAGATCTGATTATTAAAAACAAATATATTTTAAATTATTTTTCATTAGGTTTTGGACACACAGTGGATAGTTTTGCATATATATGTGTCTGCTATGCTTTTACTGTCCTTCTTATTGTACTTTTACAGCCCCTGTTCTCACTTTAACATCCTGTACATGGAATTTTTCTGTGTACATTTCGGACACCAACATGGGGTCTGCAGGACTGATTATCTGCTTGCTGGATCACTCTACCACCCTCATTTGCATGCACTTCACCTGCCAATGAGGTGATTTGTATGCCAAGGACACTTCCATGTTGGCGTGCTCATGCACGCCCCTCAGCTCTGTTTCCTGGATTGCACACCTGTTTACTTTCATGTAAGCAATGTGCCACTATGCCTACATGGAAAATAAGTCTGTGTAGGCCTTATTAAATTCCCCCCAAGACAATCACACAAAAGTGAAATTTGTGGATATGATAAAAGAAAAAAATAAGCAAATATAAAGCAAGCAATAAAGTTGAACATACATTATATAGAAGAGAGTTCCTAATATGTATGTTACATAATAATGCATGAAAAGTATATTACAGAATAAACAATAAGTCATAAAACTATATACACTTTCTGGCAAGAGATTTAGGTAGTAAACTTCAATAATAATTTCTGAGGTAGATAAAGTTTAGTGCAAGAATAGAGAGAAGGAACATTAGAAGGTTAAGGAAATATAGAAAGGTTAGGCTAGAAAGTGGGTAATACAGGAAGGGAAGTAGGATAAATGAAGAAAAAGTCTATTAACACTGGGGAGAAGGGAACAGAAAAGAGTACTGAGATGGCATGGAGCATGGGCAGATCCAGTTATTGGGCAGATGTTCTTTCAGCCTAGACTTGAAGGAAATGTAGTGGGGTATAAGTCTGACTGATTCTGGAATGCTATTCCATGATTTGACAACGCAGTGAGAGTACAGACTAACACTGGTAGATGTTTGAGGTTTGTAAATAAATAGTAGACACTTGTGAGTAGATAGTAGGTCATGAGATGGAATATAGTATTGAAGTAGTGATGATGTAGTTTGTGAAAATGAGGAGTTGTACAGTATTTTGTATGTTAGCATTAGTTGATTAAAGATGAGAAGGTGGGGTAGTTCGAGGGTCTTGAGAGCAGAGCAATGGTGAGAGCAGTGAGCTTGGCCTATGGCAAATTTAGCTGTTTTATTATACCATTGGCTAAGTTTTACTTTGAGGGAAGAGTGAAGATTGGTTAGGATAGGTGAAGTATTTAGAAGGGAGGGTAAGAGATAGGTAGTGGTAAGGGTTACTCTTGAGGAGTTGGAGATGAATTTCTTACCCCTACATATGCCCGATTTTTGATTATTTTTTTATGTTGTTGCTTATATGCAGGTCAAACTTAAGATTGTTATCAATAGTTACACCTAACAGTTGTGTGTGTGAAACCACATTGATTGAAGTATTGTTAAGAGAAGTAATAGCAAAGTTAGAAGTATCTGGAAAAAACTGTTTTGGTAAAAATAGTAGAAATTTATTTTTGTTGGGTTAAGTTGTGGATGGTTGGTGGTGAGCCAAGATTCAATGGAATTGAATGCTTCTTGAGTTAAGCTCTGTAGATGAGAAAGATTCCTGGCAAAGCAGAGTAATGTAGAGTTATCAGCATATTAAATTAGCCTGGCTTGTTTGGTGGAAGTATTAAGATGGTTAATAAAAATGTTGAAGAGAAGTGGACCTAATATTGAGCCTTGGTGTATCCTAGAGCTGACTGGCAAGTAAGGAGGGAAGTTAGAGTTCCATTCGACAGATTAATATCTGTTAGAGAGATAGCTAGTGAATCATTGTAAGAATGTTTCAGTTAAGCCCAGAAGAGATAGCTGGGATAAGAGTTTGGGGTGAGAGACAGCATCAAAGGCTTTGGATATATCTAAGAACAGAGAAGGGACAAAGTTTCCTGAGTCACAAGTTTTGTTGACAGTGTCAGTAAAGGATAGTAGAGCAGTGATAGTGCTGTGTGCTGGTCTGAATCCATGTTGGGCGGGAAAGAGAAGATTATTGTCAAGTAGGTATTAAAGCAGTTGTTTATGGATACACTTTTCTAGAAGTTTTGATAGTGGTGAAAGAATAGCAATTCGCCTGAAGTTAGAAGCTTCTGTGGAGGTGCCACCTTTGTGGAGGGGAAGGATTTTTTTCCCACAGAGAGGGGACATAAGCTTCCTTGATAGATCTATTAATGATTATGGAGACCAGGTAAGCAATTGAGTCAGCAGCCATTTTTGGAATTCATTAGGAAGATTGTCTGCAGAGGGGGAACATGGTTTGAGCTTGCACAAGACAGATTTGGTCAAAAAAGTGGGAACTGGTTGAAGGGAAAATGTGGAGTAACAGGTAATAGGAGGCTGAGTGAAAGTAGATGGTGATGGAGGGAATTTGTTAGTGATGGAAGCTATGCTATCGATGAAATAAGAGTTAAATTGAGATGCTATCTCAGGGGAGGTACTATCACAGGAGGGTTGGGGGAGAACTGACTTCCTGGGTGTAGGATTTTTTTGATAGTGTGCCAGAAGTTTTTTGGACTCGATTTATGCTGATTTTGTGGCTTTGCATAGTATTGATATTTTATCTTAATTAACCTATTTCTTTACAAGGTTACACAGTGCTTTGGAATGCTGTAAATTACTGAGTCTTAAGAAATCAAAATAAAAACAAAACATAATAACAATAAATAACTGATAAACAAGCTTAAACAGAAAATGAAAATGCACATGATGAAACTCTGATGGCCACATCTGTGATCCTTGAAATTCTGACATCAAGATTTCAAAGCCATGAATGCAGATTACATCTCAAAGCATCTCCCAAAAGCCAAACTCCAAGGTATCAAAATCTTACAGTTAGAACATATAAAGAGTAGATGTGTGGAACCCCCACACCAGAAAAGCAACTCTCCATGCAAAAGCAATGCTCAGGATCCTGCAAACTGGGCTCTTGCAGTATATGGGCGAAGAATTCTCAGATGTACAAGCTGGTTTTAGAAGGGACAGAGGCACCAGAACATCCGCAGGATAATCGAGAAACAAGGAAGGGCAAAAAGAATATTTACTTTTGCTTTATTGGGTACTCTAAAGCCATTGATGGTGTAGACCATAAAAAATATGACAAATGCTTAGAGAAATGGAGATAATGGATCACTTGCCTCCTGAAGAATTTGTATGCAGGACAAGAAACAATGGTTAGAACTAATTATGAAATACGTGACTGGTTCAAGACTGGGAAAGAAAAAGACCAGGCTTCATATTGTCAGCGTACCTATTCAATTTACATACTGAATATCTTCTGAAATGCTAGGTTAGATGAATCAAATGCTAGAATCAATATTAGTGGGAGAAATATTAACAACCTCAAACATGCAGATGACGCCACTTTAATGGCTGAAAGTGAGTAGGCATTGAAGAGCCTCCTGACGAAGGTGAAAATGGAAAGTATTAAAGCTGGTTTACTGTTCAGCATCCAAAGACTAGAATTATGCCATCTAGTCCTCTCATTTTTTAGCAAATGGATGGAGAAGAAATGGAAGTAGCGACAGATTTTATTTTCCTGCACATAAGATCTCAGCAGATGGTGATTACAGCCATGAAATTAAAAGATGCTTACATTTTGCAAAGAAAGCTAAGGAAAACATTGATAAGATTTTAATGAGCAAAAACATAACATTGACAACAAAGGTCCTTATAGCCAAAGCTATATTTTTCCTGCTAGTAACAAATGACTATGAGAGTTGAAATATAAGTAAGGCCGCGTACCAGAAAATTAATGGTTTGAACTGTAATGGTGGGGAAAACTTTTAAGAAGCCCAAGAATTGCAAGATTAAATCAGTCAATAATTTAAACCCATGCTGTTCACTAGAAGGCCTGATAGTAAAACTAGAAGTTAAATACTTTGTCCACATAATATGATGGCAGGATTCAGTACAAAAAACACTGATGGTAGGAAGATTGAAGCAGAAAGCAAAATAAGGGGTTAGGTGACAGAGGCTAAGGTAGATGGACAGCATTGTTGAAATAATGCACATGAATTTACAAAAACTTAAAGAAGCAGTTCTTGATAGACAGACGTGGTGTGTTAAAGTCTCAGAGAGGTCATGAAGAAGGCGATTCAAATAAACAACTAAACACCAAAAACATTTTTATGGAAAAGATGAAGAACCTTATATGTGAAATATTTATACAATGTCACAACATTTGACCTTCAGTGCATTATTTATGGAGGATGTGAAGAAACTCACATATGCAGTATTTATACAGTGTCATGTCATCTGATCATTGGTACATTTTTATGGAAGTCGTGAAGATGTTCATATATACAATATGTATACAGTATTACAACATTTGATATTCAGTGCATTATTTATGGAAGATGTGAAGAAGTTCAAATATACAATATTTATACAATGCCAGCATTTGAGCCTTTGTTCATTTTTATGTAATGAAGAAACTCACATATACAATATTGATACAGTGGCACAATATTTGATATTTTGTACATTATCTATGGCATGTAATCTAATCAAAACAAGAGTAACAGTGCAGTATATATATTGCTACACTGAATGCAGATACAAGTTTATGACAGTGATATACACAATGAAAAGAAAACAATACACTTGGTGTTCTACTCTGTGCAAATGCAAGTAAATGCAAATTTAGTAAGCATACCAGGATACAGTGGATTAGGGAAATAGAATATATATATATATATATATATACACATATTAGCTAAGGTTACCATTTGTCCCTGTTTATGCAGGACACTCCCTGTTTGGACAGTTGTATCCTGCATAAAACACTGAAAAATGACAAATGTCCTCAAATTTTTCAACAAAACTAATTCCTATGTTTCCACTAATCCTTGCATAAAAAACTTATTTTGAACAAGAAACACATTAATGGCATATGAAACAACAGAAACAACTTAGTTCTAAAAGAGTAAGTTTTTATCTTGACAAAGTGAAGTTTGTATGTGGGTATGGTTTGTCCTGCAAAATATCACTCGCCGATTAAAATAAATGAGTGTATTGAGCCAAACAAATCTTAAGTGAAGCATAAAAAATGCATAATGTTGCAAACCTACCAGCAAGGGCTTAAAAACATTCCCGCAGATTAACTAATTTTCTGTGCAGGACTAGTTTAGTCCTGCATGGAAGCACCAGTTTAGGAGCAGGATGGCAGCGCACCATGCATATTAATGAAGGCGAGCTGCCCAAGCTCCTAGGCTTACATGGAGCGTGTACGAGTGCAGGGGGCGCGTCTGAGAGCAGAGCTCTCAGAATAAACATGCCCCTGCAATGTAGAACAGCAAAAAGTGGTAAGAAATGAGCGAGATCTCTCATAGGTGTCTGCATATCCCCACCAACAGTTCTCCATGTGTACAACAGCAACAATACATAAAAAGTAAATGAAGAAACCCTTCTATTTATTTATTTTTTTATAAATCCGAGTACAGCTAACCATAAGTGCGCAGGTGTGCCCATCGCTTAGCTACGGTTAAAGCAGCTTAAAAGGCTGAAGAGGATAACAAGGAAGATATATGCAAATGAAACAGCCTAGCAATAGTGTAGTGGGCAGAGCATCCGCCTAAGGAGCAGGCATTCCCAGTTCAAGTTCCACTGCAGCACAGTCTATTTTACATGGCAAAGCATGTTATAACCAATATTTTTGTTGCAAAACCCACTAAATAACACATATTTATAAACTAGAGTACTGCAGGAAATGCACATGTTAAGTATCAGTGTCATAATGAATAAGACACTGGTAAGCAGGTTTAAGCACAACTAAGCAGTAGTAAGCATATGTAAGCATGTTTATGTGTGTTTGCTCGGGGGTAAGCACTGCCTACACAGATTAAGCAATGTGGAAGCTAACTGAGTATAAGAAACTGTAACCGGAAGTTAGCAGTGCTTACTGCCATGCAAACATGTGCATACCTACTTACAACTGCTTTAAAGTGCCTTAATCACTCTGTATCCAACGGCCTGTGTTCTGCCCAGCAATGAAATAATCAGCCTCTGCAAGTCTTGAAACCAGGACCCTGTACACTACAGTCACATTAGTTAACCACTAAACCATCATAGCAGTACATAGGTTTCAACAAACAAATCATCACCATAGGAAATCTAACTGAACATGTGAAATGAATCTATGTACAGTGTGATGTTGTATAACCTGCTACATAACATAAATATGTGAACTGGAGTACTGCAGTAAGGCCAGATGTGAGGTGTTATTGTAATAAAATGTTGAAGTCCCCAGGACCCCATACAGTTTACGGACACATGAATCACAGATACCAGTCACAGATATAACATGTAACAAATAATAAATCAATGTCAAAAGGAAAATATAATGGTAATTAAATATTAAGCAATGCTAAGCATTGCACAGCTCAGCTTATGTGGTGTAAGCAATGTGTAGGTTGACTAACTCAATTTGCCAAGTGGTATAACCCTTTAAGCAATGCCAAAATTAAGTAAGCAGGTGTGCCCATAGCTTAGCCTAACTCGATTTAGAGCGCAGTGCTGGGGCACCCAGGAGTCCAGATTCATGGTATGGCTCCTGGTAAAACACCACAAGGAGAGACTACTGCAGGGTCAATACCAGGGCTCTCAGTATAAAGTGGAGGCCTGGGACAGTTTTGCCCCTGACCCCACCAGTGCCACTGGTATTCCCTGGACTGGTGAGCAGGTCAGGCATTACCATGACCACCTGAAGCGGTGGAGGGGTGATCTCTTGGAGCAGCTGATCCAAGAATCAAGGCAGATGGCTGATGCCCCAGCACTAAATACCCATTCTATTACAGAGATAATGATTGCCTAGCTTGTATATACTATGGATAGATAATGACTAAATATCACTGTATTTCCCCTGACAGTTGCAGATGAGCAGGCTGCAAACCAGCAAGCCCATTCTGGTAGGCTGCAAAGGCTGCGTCATGAGGCAGGTTAATAATAATCTTGCATGTACTGTCATAACAAATAAATATAACAGTTCTAGAAAGTGTTGTACCGGTATAAAAATGTATTGTGTATGGGATGTACTGAATAAACCAGACAATATGAGATAAG
Organism: Protopterus annectens; assembly: GCF_019279795.1. Taxonomy (NCBI): domain Eukaryota; kingdom Metazoa; phylum Chordata; order Ceratodontiformes; family Protopteridae; genus Protopterus; species Protopterus annectens. The sequence goes on from NC_056727.1 coordinate 655,276,932, forward strand.
ATTCACAGATTCATAGATTAGTACTAGACTAACTGTCCTTGGGGGGGCCATTTTAAGCCTAGCCAATTGCCCCATGTGAGAATCAAACCCTGCACCTTGTGTTTCTAAGATAAGTACCTTAACCATTACACCAACCTCCCACCCATGGCAAGAAGACTGTCTTATAGGTTGCATGGAAAAAAAGTGTAATATCTAGTGATTAAAAGTATAACCCCTGGAGTGCTTGTGCACATTCTGCTTTCATATGTTGTATTAGTGTTGCATTCTATAAATAGTACTGTTGTATTAAGCAGCATTACCCACACTGTTGAAAGCAATTAAAATGTGTAGGAAGTTCAGTATAACAATATTGGAAGTCCCAAGAGGTCAGTCATATAGGACAACTGAGGGAGACTTAGATAGAAACCGTTGGAATGCTTCACATCAGTTCCCTGATAGCACAGTGTACTGTGATGTCGACTATTATATTTTTACCAGACACAGCAGGGGATTGAATCCTGTGAGTGGTAGTAAGTTGTATGCATAATCATACCCCACGACTGTACAGAGTTTGTGAGAATGTTCAGATATGCATAATTAGACCCAACAACTGTACAGACTTTGCTAGAATGTTCAGATAGTATGCTGGAAACATAATCATAACCATCAACTGTACAGACTGTGGCAGAATGTTCAGGTAGTAAGCTGTATGCATAGTCATACCCCTCAACTGTTCTGATCTGTCCAGCATGTCCAGATAAATGGCCCAAATCTGCTGCCCGGTAACCTGTTCCCCTGACAAATCAGTGTGATGATCCAAGAAATGTAGGCAGCTTATACTGACATATAATGGACAGTCAGACCTGAACATAAAAAGAGAATGTATATGAAAACAAACCTGTCATTGCAGCATCTCACCCAAAGTGTATGACAGCTATTCCAAAATATGTCACATTAACACCTCGTCTTATCAAGCCTTGACCAGAGTGTGTGCAATAACAGATTGTTACGTATGTGTATAACATCAACATGGAATCTGGGAGTATGTGTAGAACTTGTCAGGTAGTGTTAACAATGATTTCCTCAACAGCTATAACAGGTAAGAGGTGTAGACTATAAGTAAGACACAGTCCATGTAGATACTAATCTACAAACATACCATTCTACAAAGTAAGGACATTGGGTAGTGTAATAATACATGTAAGGGACAGGTCACTGCAGTGGCTAAGAAAGTTGTGAAACTACAGGGATATATTAGCTGTTAATTGACAACCTATCTCTCTCACCCCCCACCATATGTGTTACAATAACCTAATTACACACCTCAATGGGTACGTGTACACTCCTAACTTTTGTTGGGACATATGTTCTACTGGTTTATAAATATTCACATTTGGTTCTATACATGTGTCATGTTAAAATACTCCCATATTGGTGGCCTGTTCCCATCAATGAAACCTGCATGCTGTTGTAATGGCCACTGTTGTCCCATATATGCATGTGTTCTGCTCGCTCTGCAACTGTTGTAAATCTGGTGTCTTGGGTTAATGGGAATACCTATGCATGCTGTTATAAATAATCCTGAATGCTGTTGTCTATTACTAACTGATATCTTTCTTAAAACTGCAACACCATAGCTTGTATGGGAAGGCCAGTCCCAGCAGAACCACCTGTCCCACCTCAGCTGGTCATGGCACTGGGCACCAGCACGTCTGGGGCCCAGCCTGGGACATCCTCCTCCATTGGCCCTGCACCACCTTCTGGTGGAACAGCCGCAGGGGATGGGGCTTACCCCCCCTGCGAGCGGGGGCGGAGAGGTACCTGTCACCTGCCGTCAGGTCCGGACCGTGGTGAGTAGCGAGCCCGATGAGGAGATTTGAGAAAAGCTACACCAGCTTGAGAGTCGCATGGCGCAATTAGAGGGTGAGCCTGCCCCTCCTACCCAGCCCCCAGCACAGCCACCTTTGGGGCCTTGAAGGTGCAGTGGTGACTGCCCATGGGTGGGGACTTCAGTCCCACTGTTTCCATTTGGGGACTTATGGGCTTGCAACTTCCAAACACCCCTCCCCGTCCAAGGTGTTTACCCCCCACATGTGTCATATACTGCCCCTGTATGCATCTTGTTCATGTTGTCTGTTAACCTACCCAACCTACCTCCCTAAATACACCTACTACCCCTCCCCAACATCCCACTCTCACCTGAAAAAGAAAGAAAGGACAATCTGTTCCCACAAAAAAATCTCGCCCCATACATAGCTGTCCATTTCGCACATGAGTCCACTGGACACATGTAATCCGGTCTAATTGGCATCACAACAAATTATTGTTGTCATCAGCCCCACCCAGGGGTTGAGTGTCCAAATCTATCTCCAAATTCAGTGTATATGCACAGCTGTTGCTGTAAAAGAAATGAGCAGCTATGGACCTTCCCTACACCCTTCCTGCACATCCCTGGCTATTTTCCCTACTGTCTATCCCTCTTTGTGCCCCTTTTTTCACCAGTTTCCTATCAACCCCTTTTTCTTTTCTTTTAAAGAAATTAGCGTGGGGGTAAGCGGGAGTAAGCATTTTTAAGCAGCAGTAAGTGGGTTTAAGCCTGTTTGCACGGGGTTAAGCTATGCCTACACACGTTAAGCAATTGAGAAGCTGAGTGTAGGGACCTGTAACCAGAAGTCAGCAGTGCTTACCTCCACACAAACCCACTTACAACTGCTTTAAAGTGCATTAATCACTCTGTATCCAATGGCCTGTGTTCTACCTAGCGACAAAATAAACCACCTCTGCAAGGCTCAAACCCAGGACCATGCATACCATACACAAAGTGATTTACCACTAAGCCATGGCAGATATACATAATTCTGATGTTTTCAGTAACATAACATCAAGCCCAGTTTTGCAACAGTACAGAGAATAGAGAATGTATACCAACATGTAGATGTATGTGTGTGTGTAAATATATTAATATGTAAACAGATACTACATATCTATATATGTATATATATATATATATATATATATATATATATATATATATATATATAGTCAAAAATATATACATATGTATATAAATATATATGAAAACTCACACATATGGAATCCTCTCAGGCAAGCTGACCAGTAGTACACCAACACCATACACAAGTCGAATAAATCCAAAGTGCATTTAATATACTATAACATAGAATTTAAGCACATAAAAAAGCTTTTCATTGAATTGAATAAATCAACTTCCTCATAAAAAAAGCCTACACAGGAAACAGGGGTTTAAATTTCCCTCCAACTAGTCACATGATTGCTAGACAAACATTGAAAGGTTGCCTGAATAGTGGAACACTCGCAAGTCCCTCCCCAGCTTTACAAACTTTTAAAGTGATACATTCTTTATGTTACAATTTCATAGTGCCAGATAGCAACAGCAAACCACTCAATAAATAAATCCTACTTTAAAAACATTTAAGTATCAATAAAATGAATAAATAAATAAGTAAAACAAAGCGATGTGCCTAATTTACTTAACCCGTTGCTTTGTGGACATAGCAAAATTTATCACAAATTAAAAACTAAAAAATCAAATGACACATTAAAAATTGGTAAACCCATAAAAGTCATGCGTATGTATATGTTTAAACAATGATACATAGTCCTAACATTTTAATATGAAAACTCTACTATAAAAATGATATTTGTAATTAATATAATTATATTAATTTATGATAAACTTTAATGAAGCAAAATCATCCTCTCACATCATTGTGCAAAAGAAACTGTATGTTTGAAAATTATTATTATTATTATTTATCTACTCAAACTTTTCAGTCTCAAGATACACATGATGGAACTCAATTCATTGATGTCTGGGTAGTGACAAGCATCTAGTCTTAGCTGCCAAATTAATTCACAACGTTCCAGAATCAAAGACTCAGGGCCCCCCGCTATTATCCATAGGGACTTGATCTATAACGCAAAAGGTAAAACTATGGGATGGGTGGTCCATTATGTGTTTCACAAGGGCGTTCTCTCCTTTACGTCTCCCTATAGCATATATGTGTTCATACACTCGTTCTCGCAATTTTCTGTCAGTCTTCCCAGAAGACCGGACAGTGGGAACACCTTGCCAGATAGACCACCTGTTTACTCTGACAGTTGAATTTACCCCCTATTTTGTACCTCCTACCCCTCACCTCAAAGGTGTGTCCTGTCTCCATGTGTTTACAATACCGACACATGTTACACTTAGACATACCTAACAGACTTCCTACCTTCCTCGGTTTCCTCTCCAGTAACTGTTTTAGATTGTGTCCCCGTTTATAAACTATAGTGGGGTAACCCTGGAGTTTGTTCCTCAATGCTACGTCATTCATAAACAAATTCCAATTTTTCTGAACTATAGCTGTCACTGTTTTAGCATCCAAGCTAAATGTCAGAATAAAACTATAAGGACTTATGCCTTCTACAGCCGGACTTGTATTTGTCTGGTGAACTGTATTCTGATTAAGTATGGGTAATTCCCCTGTTTCTTTTTGACTGAACTTCATCCACCAAATCCAGAATCAAGTTCAAAGGGTACCCTCTTTTTAAAAGCAAATCCTTCATGAAGTTACACTCATCCCTAAAGTCTGTGTCTGTAGTGACCATTCACGCAGCCCTAACCAGTTGCCCCTTGACCACAGATTTTCCCTGTGAAAAAGGATGGCAACTGGAGAACTGAAGGAAGGTGTTAGAATAAGTTTCCTTACGGAATATTTTAGCCAATTAACACTTGTTGATACAGTCTGTAATCAAGTGTACATCAAGATAGGATATTCTGTGTTCAGCAAAGCACGAAGTAAATTTAAGAAACCTAGCCATTGAGTTAAAAAATTCAACTAAATCCTAAGCTACTTCAGTGTCTCCCTTTAGAATAATAAAAATATCGTCCAGGAAACGTGTGTAAAATAATTTTTTTTCCTGGATGTTAGGGTTGGCCATGACAAACTCCCTCTCAAAGTACGCCATGACCAGGTTAGCTAAACTAGCGCCACATGGGGAGCCCATGGCCACACCTATCTTCTGAAGAAAATATTTATTATCAAAGATCACATAGTTATGGAACAGGATTATATCTAATAGTTTCCCTATGAGTTGGATTTCTGAACAAGAGGCCCCTTTTACTCTCATCATAAAGGTCACCCACTCCACTGCTTCTAAATGAGGAACAGAAGAGTAAAGGTCCTTAACATCAACCGTGAGGAAATTATACTCCTCTCTAAAAGGTGTTTTGTTGACATTCTCCAAGAAGGACCACGAATCCTTAGAAATCTGAGTTTCACTTTTGACATATTTTTTCAGAATATTATCAACCACTTTGGCACTAGCGTACATAATGCTGTTCCTTGTGTTCACTAGTGGGTGCATAGGAGGATTGTGTAGGTCCTTATGGACCTTAGGGAGTCCGAATAAAATGGGAATCCTGGGGGCCAGCATGGTGAGATAATTATATAATTCAATGTTTATTCTTGCTTCAATAAACATGTCTTGAATAAAAGACTTAATCATAGAGTAACCTATGTTAAGCTCATTCCTTGTTACCTCTTCATAGGTGTCAGTGGAAACTATTTCAGTCATCCTTGTGATGTAATCTTCATTACTCATTACTGCTAAACCCCCACCCTTGTCAGGTTGCATGATTCTAACTGGCAAACTGCACAAAGACTCCAATAAAAATTGTTCCGCTTTACTGATGTTAAACAGGTGGGTAGCCTGTAAATGGGAGTCACCCAAAGCGTGACATAAATCCAACTCGCATAGTTGATCAAAAAGTGCTATTGTTAGATGTAATGGATGTATATGTATGTCCACATATACACAACAAGTTACATGTATGTATGCAGATATATATCTCTGTAGGTATATACGGACATAGTTATGAATATGTAAGCAAATAGGTATATATATATATATATATATATATATATATATATATATATATATATATATATGTATATATATATATATATACCTATATAGGTATATATGGGCATACATCCGTAGATAGCAATGGCAGATTAACAGAAACATATATGTCCACATGCACCGTTAATGGGGTTGGGAGGCCCCAAACAATATACATCTTGTACTAATTGGCATACCCCCCCCCACAGCCAAACACGTCCGCCCTGCAATACACTACCAAGTTTATTGTATTTTGTTTGTTTTATATAAATAGGAATTTAAATATATTTTCATTTATTTGTTATTTTCTTATATTTCATTTCCCTCTCCCCCACCCACTAGGTGGACCGACCAGTACAGGCCTATCCAACCCAGCCTCTCCTCGACCCATATTTTCTTTACCCACAGTTCCGCCTCCCTCCCCCTCTGCACACATGCAGGCACCATCCCTTCTCTGGTTACCAGCCCATAGCTACCACACCACCACACTTTGCCCACCCTCCACTCCTCCTCCCCTTGGGACTCATCTTGTACGTTGTCCCGACCCAAGTATCCTCGGTCTTCCACACGCTGTAGTCCATGCACATATGAACACAGCCATGCTAACCTGTGTAGACATGGTGTTACTGCAAAGAAAGTCATCCAATTATTGGGCTGTCCCTCATGGGATGAATGTTTTCCTGGTAATAACAACAGACCTCATGTGTGACTTTGTTTACACCAATGGTTTTATTTGTAGGTATCACAAAGCATACGTGGTACACAAGGTTGCCCGGTATGCACACAATACCTAATAGGAATTTCTAATTCAGGTATATGGGAAACACACGACCCTGGTATACACACGGCACTACAGGTTCCCCTCCTGATAACTAAATTATTGTCTAATGAAGATGCACACAGCACCTTGCAGGACTACTGGTAACTGAATCACCTCATTATTATAATGATAATGAAGATGCACACAGCATCTTGCAAGACCACTGGTCTCACAGTATTATTGGTTAAGAACTGTGTTGATAATTTAAATAAACAGCTTGACATATTGTATTTATACAATGATTAAATGGTTGTGTTTAATAAGTCAGTTTGAATTTGTTTTGAATGCTTTTGTGTCACGGAGTTTGTTTGTTTTTAGTGATAATTATTTTCATTTTTTTATGCAGTCTGGTAACATATATATATATATATATATATATATATATATATATATATATATATATATATATATATATATATATATATATATATATATATATATATATATATATACATGTGACTACACATACACATGCAGACATATGTACAGTAAGATACTTATGTAATAGGCGCACACAATATGGTACACCCACTATGCCTACAGTGAGCACCCTAACAACTGGACACTGGATGACCCACTCATACAAATGGCATTCATTGCCTGCAACATATACCCACAGAGAGGTCATAGGATAAACACCACACACAGGTTTGCAGAAATGGAATACCTTTATATGTGTACTACTACAGAATTACATGCCATGTCATAAAGCTGTTCAGACACTGACATCCATGTCAACAGAGTAATGCAACTGTAAAACAGTTATACTAATACAGTAGTCTGGAAAGGTCCACAACTGTTGCTGTCCGGGCTAAGCCCTTCAAATCGTACATTAGCAAGGATGGACTGGGCCACAGGTACCACACAATCAACAGTAAGTGATGCAGGTGTATAGTCCAGCAGCCTCTATCTACACTCTGTACACAATGGCTAGGTGGTAAAGTCAGCAGTTGACCAAATGGGATGTAACTGTTACATAACAAGGCATAACTGACACCATCACAGGCACACTGGCACACAGAATAGTCTGTATGGCAGGAGGCAGTAGACCTGCAGTAACCCACTTTATGTAAGTAATGTCAAGATAGGTGAAATGTATGGTACTGTACATCCAGATACCTTAAGGCAGCTCACCCATGATTCTCCCACATGTTGTAACAGCCTAGGTTATGTATGGTGCTTCCCCCCGACTCATTAATACAGGGCCATACCACTGTTACATACACTGGCCTCTGGAGTGCATATTGGCACACATGTATTGTGTAGGTGAAAGCCACACATATATGGCCCCAGCCCCACCGTATGTGTGGGGGATATAAAAGCAGTATACTGCTGGCAGGCATGGCAGCATGGTATACGTATATGTGTATATGTATCTCTAACTGTATATGTGCAGAAATATACCGCTCTGTATATGTATATATCTGGGTGTGTATATGCATATCTATGTGCATATACACATCCATCTATATATGTCGATATGTACATTTGTAATTATCTATATAGATATCTGGATAATCATATGTACATATATATTCCCCATATGTCCTGAAGATGAGGTGTAGCCCTATCCCAGCCCCTATAGTCCCACCTTCGTAGTGCAAGGCGATGTCAGGCATATATAGCAGGTATTGTCAACAACAAAACCAATAAGTGAGTCCCAGCTCTACTTTCAAAGTCTGGATAAATTTATTAATAAACTTCACTATATTTACAAGGTTAATTTTCAATCTTTCTAGCGCCTCGGCCAACAGCCTTTTTAGAGTAAAAAGTTAACAGTCACTAAAAAAACACTTATATACATTTGTAAAACATTTAATTACATTCAATTAAACTGTTGTTCAATTAAAGCATGAAAAACTGAAAAATTTAAAGATATAGCCTTAAATAAGGCTTTGCCAATTACATTCCCTATTTAAACCATACGGAACCAAAGTACCATATTTCATGATTAGAACAGATTCCTTCTGTCTTAGTACATTTTTCTGATAATCAACATTATTAAAATGAAGTGGTACATGTTCTAAAACTGTTGTTTTCATACAACTAATATCCCCACCATGACATAAATTAAAATGTTCTGCAATGGGACTAGTTAGTTTTTTATTCTTTACATCTCTAACATGTTCTTTTATTCTGTCTGCCAACATTCTCTTTGTTTCCCCAATGTAATATTTATTACATGTACAAGAAATAACATAAATTAATCCCTTACTTCTACATGTATATTTGACCCTAACAGTAAAATTTTTTCTACTTCAGTTACTATATATTTACACACTGAACAGCTGCCACATGGAAAAGTTCCTAACTCTTTCATATTATTAACTACATAAAGTTTAGGTTGTTTAAAGATACTATGGACTAGAAAGTCCCTAATACTTTTAGCTTTTTTATATGAAACAATCAATTTAATATTTTTTAAGGAATCAACTTCATTCTTAATAACATTCCAATATTGTCTAATTAATTCATTCATAATATTAGAAAAATTTGTATATTTTGTCACAAAAAATATTTTTTCTTCATTTGCTGTATATTTATTATATCTGTGTTTGTTGTATTCTCCATCATTTATTTTTATATGAAAACTCTCTTTAAACACTTTTATAATACTATTTTTAACTGCAGTGACATCATAACCCCTATTAATAAATAACTTGGCCATTCTCAGAGACTCATCAAAAGCTAAATTAACATCAGAATTAAGTCTTTTTATTCTAGTAAACTCTCCAAAGGGAATGCTTTTTAAAGTATGTATCGGATGACAGCTACTCCCACACATTTTCCAACTAATTTCATCAAATTTTCTATGTATACTGGTGTGTATAAACTGGTTATTAACACCTTTAAGAGAAATATCCAGGAAATTAATTTCAGAACCTATCTGTACATCACCAAATTTTATACCATATTGGTTAATATTTAATTTATGTATAAATTGATCAGAAATTTCATAACCATCTTTACAAATAAAAATAAGGTCATCAATAAATCTATAATATTTTATAACATGTGTATTAAAAAAATGTAATTTATATAAAAATTCATTTTCAAACATCCCCATAAATAGATTAGCATAAGCTGGAGCGAATGCTACTCCCATCGCTGTTCCGGTTAATTGCTTATATAATTTACCATTAAATTCAAAAACATTATTTTTTAAACAAAATTCTACCATTTCTAATACGTAGTGGGTTTTAGGACAATCACTCAAAAAGAACTTAATAGCTTCTAATCCCCAAAAATGGGAGATATTTGTATATAGACTCTCTACGTCAGCAGTAATAAAGTACATTCCTTCCTCCCAACATATGTTTTTAATATTTTGAAGGAAGTCGTAAGAGTCTTTAATATAGGAAGGTAATGACAAAACTTTATTAATTAATATTTCATGTAATAAAGTACACATGTTATATGTAAAACAGCCATGGGCTGACACAATTGGACGGCCGGGAGGGCTATCTAAATTTTTGTGTACCTTCGGCAGACAAAAAAATCTTGCCATTTGTGCATTTTTAATAATTATTTTTTGGTCAACATCAGACTTTGTAAAATAATGTAACCTAATTCCTTTCTGTAATAAATTCATAAAGTCAATTTCTGCTTTCTTTATGTATGTTACATCGGTCTCAAGATATACATCTTTGTTGCCAAGATGTTTCATACACATCTCATAATAATCACAAGCATTTAATATGACCAGTTTTCCCCCTTTATCTGAGGGCTTAAAAACTATGTTCTCATTCTTACTAAGTGCTCGTAATTTATTCCACTCTATTTTGGTCAAATTATAGTGATGTATCTGTCTCAAAAAACATTCTAGTTCTTTTTCCACCATTAAGTTTAATACACATTCAAATTTCTGTATTAATGCATTTTTATACGGAGGTAAAAAAGAGCTATTGGATTTTAACCTACTTGTATTGAAAATGCTGTATGCATTAATTATATCCTCATTATCTGATGTACAAGAGTAAAAACTCTCGTCACTCTCTACATCACTATCAAATATTTCCACAGTGGAACTGTTAACATTAGTTGAAAGACTAGAGGTATGTCTACAAAAATATTCTCTAAGATTCATTTTACGAAATAGTTGAAATAGTTCCGTTTTTAATTCATGTTTTTTTGGAAAGCAGGTAGGAACAAATTTCAGCCCCTTTTCCAAAATACCCATTTCAACACTATCCAACACATAATTGGACAAATTAATTACATAATTATTAACTACAGTTTCATTATTAAATTCAAGCCCATCTACCTCTTTTAAAATGTCCATCGCCCGAGTCTCTATGGCGTTCTGAGTTATTCCAGCCTCTTTTCCTGGTGTTCGTATATTGTCCATTGAAATTCGAGAATGTCTTCTGGAAACCTTCCGAATTCACAGCTCCTGGCAGTTCAGGAAAGTTCTCTCTATCATCTTCTTCCCACGATGACACTCCACTTTCACCAGACAGGAAGCCTTTGCTTTTATATGCTTCAGACACCGGATTTCCTCTCTGGAACGTAACAGCCTTCTTTCTAATTCTCTGGTTGTTAGTGAACACAAACGCCCTCTTGTGTTCATAGTCTCTAATATCTCTAGTTAACTTATATTTTTTACGATCAATAAGATCTTTCTCATAGTTGGTTAATTTAGTATTTATACCCACCAGGAAATTTTCCAAAGTGGTATTAGAGGTTAAGCTCACTAGCTGATCACATACATGTTTCATTTCATTTACAAGTTTATCTTTTTTAATGTTATCTCTCTCAGTTAAAATTGAAACCCATTCAACACTGCACCGATGTGCAGCCGCTATCCAGCGTTCAGGGAACTTTTGATCTGTTTCATCATTAAGATCAAATGGTGTAGAAGGGTTCTTAACTGATCTTAAACCACGAGGTGTGATGTCTAGTTCCGCGTATCTTTCAAGACTACCAATATTGTAAAACACCGCTGTCTCTTTAAATATTAACTTCTCCAATTTTGTACATAAATCCTGTGCATCAGGATTATCAGGTATGGTAACTTTTTTGCCTACCGTAGCAAATGGATTAATGGCAGTCCTCATTCTTGAATTCTCCCACTTTTTCATAACACCCAGACAAGAACCTCCTGGACCTTCAGGGATCATTTTTGTCAAACCAGGTTCAACCTCATTATTTGTTAGAACATTGACATGACCAGAATTGTCACCATTGCGTTGAAACATATCCATACCAGACTCTCTAAATATACTCGGAAAGGAGCACATGGACTCACTAGTCATATTGAAAGAAACAACAGGAAAAAGAACCAACTATATTGTCAACAACAAAACCAATAAGTGAGTCCCAGCTCTACTTTCAAAGTCTGGATAAATTTATTAATAAACTTCACTATATTTACAAGGTTAATTTTCAATCTCTCTAGCGCCTCGGCCAACAGCCTTTTTAGAGTAAAAAGTTAACAGTCACTAAAAAACCACTTATATACATTTGTAAAACATTTAATTACATTCAATTAAACTGTTGTTCAATTAAAACATGAAAAACTGAAAAATTTAAAGATATAGCCTTAAATAAGGCTTTGCCAATTACATTCCCTATTTAAACCATACGGAACCAAAGTACCATATTTCATGATTAGAACAGATTCCTTCTGTCTTAGTACATTTTTCTGATAATCAACATTATTAAAATGAAGTGGTACATGTTCTAAAACTGTTGTTTTCATACAACTAATATTCCCACCATGACATAAATTAAAATGTTCTGCAATGGGACTAGTTAGTTTTTTATTCTTTACATCTCTAACATGTTCTTTTATTCTGTCTGCCAACATTCTCTTTGTTTCCCCAATGTAATATTTATTACATGTACAAAAAATAACATAAATTAATCCCTTACTTCTACATGTATATTTGGCCCTAGCAGTAAAATTTTTTCTACTTCAGTTACTATATATTTACACACTGAACAGCTGCCACATGGAAAAGTTCCTAACTCTTTCATATTATTAACTACATAAATTTTAGGTTGTTTAAAGATACTATGGACTAGAAAGTCCCTAATACTTTTAGCTTTTTTATATGAAACAATCAATTTAATATTTTTAAGGAATCAACTTCATTCTTAATAACATTCCAATATTGTCTAATTAATTCATTCATAATATTAGAAAAATTTGTATATTTTGTCACAAAAAATATTTTTTCTTCATTTGCTGTATATTTATTATATCTGTGTTTGTTGTATTCTCCATCATTTATTTTTATATGAAAACTCTCTTTAAACACTTTTATAATACTATTTTTAACTGCAGTGACATCATAACCCCTATTAATAAATAACTTGGCCATTCTCAGAGACTCATCAAAAGCTAAATTAACATCAGAATTAAGTCTTTTATTCTAGTAAACTCTCCAAAGGGAATGCTTTTAAAGTATGTATCGGATGACAGCTACTCCCACACATTTTCCAACTAATTTCATCAAATTTTCTATGTATACTGGTGTGTATAAACTGGTTATTAACACCTTTAAGAGAAATATCCAGGAAATTAATTTCAGAACCTATCTGTACATCACCAAATTTTATACCATATTGGTTAATATTTAATTTATGTATAAATTGATCAGAAATTTCATAACCATCTTTACAAATAAAAATAAGGTCATCAATAAATCTATAATATTTTATAACATGTGTATTAAAAAAATGTAATTTATATAAAAATTCATTTTCAAACATCCACATAAATAGATTAGCATAAGCTGGAGCGAATGCTGCTCCCATCGCTGTTCCGGTTAATTGCTTATATAATTTACCATTAAATTCAAAAACATTATTTTTTAAACAAAATTCTACCATTTCTAATACGTAGTGGGTTTTAGGACAATCACTCAAAAAGAACTTAATAGCTTCTAATCCCCAAAAATGGGAGATATTTGTATATAGACTCTCTACGTCAGCAGTAATAAAGTACATTCCTTCCTCCCAACATATGTTTTTAATATTTTGAAGGAAGTCGTAAGAGTCTTTAATATAGGAAAGTAATGACAAAACTTTATTAATTAATATTTCATGTAATAAAGTACACTACACATGTTATATGTAAAACAGCCATGGGCTGACACAATTGGATGGCCGGGAGGGCTATCTAAATTTTTGTGTACCTTCGGCAGACAAAAAAATCTTGCCATTTGTGTATTTTTAATAATTATTTTTTGGTCAACATCAGACTTTGTAAAATAATGTAACCTAATTCCTTTCTGTAATAAATTCATAAAGTCAATTTCTGCTTTCTTTATGTATGTTACATCGGTCTCAAGATATACATCTTTGTTGCCAAGATGTTTCATACACATCTCATAATAATCACAAGCATTTAATATGACCAGTTTTCCCCCTTTATCTGAGGGCTTAAAAACTATGTTCTCATTCTTACTAAGTGCTCGTAATTTATTCCACTCTATTTTGGTCAAATTATAGTGATGTATCTGTCTCAAAAAACATTCTAGTTCTTTTTCCACCATTAAGTTTAATACACATTCAAATTTCTGTATTAATGCATTTTTATACGGAGGTAAAAAAGAGCTATTAGATTTTAACCTACTTGTATTGAAAATGCTGTATGCATTAATTATATCCTCATTATCTGATGTACAAGAGTAAAAACTCTCGTCACTCTCTACATCACTATCAAATATTTCCACAGTGGAACTGTTAACATTAGTTGAAAGACTAGAGGTATGTCTACAAAAATATTCTCTAAGATTCATTTTACGAAATAGTTGAAATAGTTCCGTTTTTAATTCATGTTTTTTTGGAAAGCAGGTAGGAACAAATTTCAGCCCCTTTTCCAAAATACCCATTTCAACACTATCCAACACATAATTGGACAAATTAATTACATAATTATTAACTACAGTTATGTATAGCAGGTATATTAGCAGACTATAGTTACTGTACTAGGGATTGTCTTCACAGACATGGTGTGTGTGTGAGATCGCATCTGCTTTTCACATGTGCACCATTGGCTACTGACAGACATCCTAAGGACATCATAGTACAGTACAGCTGAAAGCATGTAATGCTCCTGTGGACTACAGCAGAGATGTTGAACAATAGATATGGACATTCTGACACACTCTGTACAGTCCAGACGTATACACAGAACCTCTTAGTGCAGAACATGTGGACCAAGCCTGACAATATGGATGTTAACAGCCATGTAGATGGGTATAACACATAACGACTGGTATACATTTGCCCCCATAGGTTGCACAGTCACACACCGGTGTCAGTACTGACACATAATAACTGCTGGTATAGGGGTGCCATGGCCACATACTACCCATAAGATATTGACATACATCTGTACAGCATCCCACCACTCGGTCTGACATACATGACTGGTAAGGGAGGCCCGGCAGCAGTACATTTGGAAAGTATCTGGACATGACACCTCACTGGGTAAGTACACTGAGCTGCTAGGCATGTAACAAAGCACTGTGCAGGCTACAGACAGACTGACTCAACACTGGCCTACATCTCCTATGGGGGAATGCACATGTACCTGCATACATAGCAGGCTCTACATGCATGTCACAGCACAGGTTAAGATACACCTGTGTGACAGTGCATAACCATAACCAATGTGAACATTGCCACAGCCACATATGGTAAGCTAGCATAATATTACAGTATATGGACTATCTGTTCAACACCATCCTCCTCTGTGCCACCCATACCCTGACCATACATATACTGGGCCAGTACACAGTGTGGTCTGATGCCCTTCTGTGGTATGGGACATGTGTGTGTATGGCCCTACAAACATGTAAGCCAATATGGTAACATACAGTGGAGCAGCATGTAACATCAGATAGGACGGGGCCTAGGACGATGACATCTACCACAGTCTGTACACAGATCAAGGCATATATTAACAATACACACACTGTCGGCATTCACCATAAGTACACAGACCCCAGTACTGTACAAACAACCACAGAATGTCCAGGTCATGTCATCAAATCTAACCCCTACTATACATAATGTGTGTAGCAGTCTGATATCTCACTGGCTTGTTATCAAATATGATGACACTAGTGATGATGTACAGCACATATGCACCTCTTAATGCACGACATATGTACAAAGGTTGACAGAGTTGTGGCTGGAAGCACATACACAGGGCCAATATTTGCATCATGCTGTGATAACCACATACATTTACTGTTGTAACAGGGTTTGTTGAAACATACGTCCTATGAGGGATATGAGGTCAGTAACTGTAACTGCTTCCACCATCTACAGACTGCAATCCTCACATTATCTTCTGCAGTTCACATATAGATGCTCTGTGGGTAACACATGACACCAAAGGCACAACACACTGCCCAGTCTGCAGATGACCCTACAGATGTGGATTCCTCATAAACATAGACCTGACATGGCAGGTATTAAAACATGTAGGACAGCCATATCCACATATACACTGTTAAACCAACATTACTCCAAATGCAGTATAGCAGCACTTACAGTCTGTAGTCAGGTCAGGCACATCCCCCTCCTGTGTGTTGCCTTGTTTCCACAGTGTACATTGTTAGAAGTAAGTCCCCAATCCATCTGAGATGCTGTTTGCCAAACAACAGCTCTAGTTCCTGCTCATAGTGAATGAAAAGGGCCAACACCAACAAAGGCTCATAGGTTCATAGGCTCATAGGTTGGTACTAGGCTATCAGCCCTAGGGCCTATACAAGCCTAGCCATAACAATTCCCTGGCTATTTCTTCCCACACTATTTACATGATGTTCCTAGACTTAAAATGCACATGCTGCTGCCTAAGAAAAGCAGGTGTAGGTCTCCAAATCCACCAGTGAGAGAGGGAGAGAGGCAAACTGAGGCATTGACAAGTCAGGGGGTGGTGAGAGAGTAAAACCTCAGCATGTTTGTGTCACACACCTACCAGCACAGGGTATCAAACCCCTGACAACTATGTAGTGCCATCACAGTCCTATGCAGTTATTGGATGCACCACATAGGTTACTGTTGTGGAGTCCTCAGAACTTATATGTGATGGAGAGTGACATCTGCAACAGGGATATGGTAGCTATACGGTAGGTGGCGTACACGTGCCTGCCCGCATGAACAGGTGCCAGCATCAACACAGCCACACTCTCACAGGGATGCACACACATTGGCACACTTGGCAGGGCCAGGGATACAGCTCATCACTAGTGAGATTTCCACAACACATTGCTGTTCAGGTATCACATGCACCACATGGGTCATATGGAGGGTCTACGGGCAAAAGGTATAGGGAGGTGTCTGGCATCAGACAGCATGCTTCAGTATGCCACTGGGGGTTGTAGTGATTGTGGATGTGATCACATGCATCATACAACACACACACAAACACACAGGGTGCCAGTACTGACTTGTATGGGTGCATTTATGCACGGGTATGTGGTAGGCGACTATGCAAGATGGCTGTATACAAGGCTGGGTGATGGGTATACCTTGGCATTGGGCCACATGACAATGGTCTGCATTGTGGCTCAGGGCTGTAGTTTGCCAACACAGGTGGGTATTATATCCACCATCCAGTCACCTGGGTGACTATTGCATGAGGCCAATGTTGTGCATCACTTGCCATGTATGTGTGCCTTAGTAAATTACATGGACAGTGTCTGGGATGTGCACACCTCCCAAATGTATGTGCAGTGCCATGTGGAACTGTACCTGGGGTGTCTGGCCCATGTTGTGTGCACAGATTATCATCAGATGTGTCAGTCTTGGACACCTGTGGCAGGAACTAGCAATGGACAGCAGGTTACCCCTACACCTACATTGATAGCATGCTAATGACATTGCCTGGTGTCAGTGGCATCTGTCCATACAGGGCATGTTGTCAGGCATGGTATGTCCTTTGTGGGTCACATGTGATGGCACCACAGGTGTTGCAGGTCTCCAGTGGGGAGCATGGGGAAGGTGCACTGTCTGTATGTATGTGCTTATTGGACAGATGGACAGGGTGCCATGCCCTCTGTAGGCTACTGCATTCACTCAATAGTTACTATCAGTCACCAATATGCAGTGTACTACACACATATTGGCTGTTGCCTTGGCATGTGTGTGTGTGTGTGTGTGTGTGTGTGTGTGTGTGTGTGTGTGTGTGTGTGTGTGTGTGTGTGTGTGTGTGTGTGTGTGTGTGTGTATGAGACATGGGGTGAGAGTGTGCTCTGGGTAATACTGGGGTTGCTAACTGTGATTGCCTGGCCTTGATGTCACATGTATGGGTATGGATTTGTACCCCAGCCTCTCAGCTATTTCACATCTGTTATCCCTGTACAGTGGACATTGTGATATATGCTAGGGACACCATATAAGAAATTTGGAAAACCCGCTCCACATTGGGCCCAGGTGTCACACACTCACATCCACCTCCACACAGGATACGAGTTACAAATACACACACACACACACACACACACACACACGGGTGTAGAACCCCTACCTAGCTAGTTTATTACACTACAGCACTACACAGGTATAGTACGCATCACAGAGATTACTGGAGTAATCTTTCCCCAAAGGTGTATATCACATTGGCTGACATCAGCAGTACTGCCAAAGTAGACAATTTGACATGTACTGAGTGTGACTAGCCTAAAATGCATTGCTCCTCACACAGACATTGAAACACACAGAAAACATCCACAACTGACATGTGTGGGTATAGAACTCCTAACAGGAGTCTATATCACACTACAGCATGGAGCTGTTATAGGATCCCCCACAGGGATTACTGGAGATCTCCTTCCCCAAAGGTGTATTTCACATTGGATGACATCAGCAGGACTGCCAAAGTAGGCCATTGGAAATGTACTGTGTGAATAGCCTAAAATACATTGCTACCTACATAGACATTGAAACACACACAAAACATCCACAACTGACATGCATGGGTATAGTACCCCTAACAGAGGTCTATATTACACTACAGCCATACGCAGTTATGGCACGTGCTACAGAGATTACTGTGCTACATCCTTCTCAAAGGTGTATTTCTAGGTGGATGACATCAGCAGCCTTGCCAAAGTAGAGCATACAAATTGTATGGAGTATGACTACCCTAAAAAGCACTGCTCTCTACACAGACAGGGTCAGAGAGACACACACACACACAAACACTTGCCATATCTGGGACTAGAACAGCTACCTACCTAATTTATCACACTACAGAAGTACGCAGTTACAGGACACGCTACAGAGATTACTGGGCTACAGCTTCCCAGAGGTGTATTTCTAGGTGGATGACATCAGCAGCCTTGCCAAAGATGAGCATTTGAATTGTAGGGAGTGTGACCGCCCTAAAAAGCATTGCTCTCTACATAGACAGACACATGCACACAGTTGCCAAGGCTGGGGTTAGAACTCCTACCTAACTAGTTTACTACACTACAGCAGTAGGCAGTTAGGGGACACACCACAGAGATTACTGGGATGCAGGTCTCCCAAAGGTATATTTCACAGTAGATGACCTCAGCAGGCTTGTCATAATGGAGCTATGGGGAGGTCAGTGTGTGTGCATGAGCCATAACCCATTCATCTAGGGGTTGACACGCCACATGCGGGCACAACCTGGGTCATATTCCACAGGTACATGTATACAGCAGCCTGATGACTACTTCCTTGAACAGTCATGTTGCACAGCTGGCACATGCACCACATACTCTGTAATGCTGACAGATACCGGTGGCTAGTACCTGCAGTGTGTGACATCAGACTCTTGTGTGGTTGTGGCCCTTTGGCTGTGTGCTGGGTGGGAGAGCTCTGGATTGCTCCTTGTCACAGTCACCCTCTTCCACACATCTATGAATGTCTACCTTTGGCTTATTATAGTGTGTTGTCCTTACATATATGCCTGTATTCCTATCCACTGTGTGTGCAAAGCATGTGTGGTGCATACTGAGGAGTGTCTGCACTAACATCTGTGGCTGCCAGATATGTCTGGTCCACTGGTGTTTGCAGACATGGCCTTCATGTGTTAAGTGTGTGAGCATGCCCGATATGACCTTTCAGTATGTTGTTGACTGACATTGCCTTCATTACTCTAAGTGTGTGGGCATGCCCAGTATGGCTGTCTGTACTGAATGTGTGTACTGCAGTGCTGACCTTTGTATTGTACAAGTACAGGTAGCATGCTGTCTCTGCTGGGTATCCGTCAGTCATTTGGCATGGACTGTTACTACATTTCTGCATAGGATGGGAGGGAGTACACCTGACTATTCCTACATTTCTACACAGGATTGTGGGGGGGAACACCTGACTGTTACTATATTTCTACGTAGGATGGGGGGGCACACCTGACTATTTCTACATTTATACACAGGATTGGGGGGCACACCTGACTGCTACTATATTTCTACGTAGGATGGGGGGGCACACCTGACTGTTACTATATTTCTACATAGGATGGGGGGCACACCTGACTATTTCTACATTTCTACACAGGACTGGGGGCACACCTGACTGTTACTTCATTTCTACATAGGAGGGGGGCACACCTGACTATTTCTACATTTCTACACAGGATTGGGGCCAGGGCACACCTGACTGTGACTACATTTCTGTGTCAGATGGGGGGCACACCTGACACTTGTACACATTTGCTAGGACTGTACTGGTATGTCGGCTACTCCATTTCAGTCTGTAGTCTTACCTATCGTGCTGGATAGAGGCATACCAGTGTACTACAGATCTTAGCTTTTAATTACCTACATATTAGTTTCTGACTTCCTATCCTTCAGAACTGACATCCCACTGATTGACCTGCTGTAGTCTGTCTGTGTAGGCCTGGGGAGGGGGGTTACCCAAAGGCCTCATTCAGAGGCCATAGCACAGCCTTTGTTTGTGTTTGTCTAAACCTGTCCTGCTGGCTGTGGCTTTTGTTGGGTATGTGACCCCCCCCCCGACTGGCATGTGTGAGCCACTTCACTTGTGGGTGTCCCAGTATTGAGGGTGGTGCTGCAAGGCTGCCTATGTCAGGTGCACATAGTACACTCCCTACACATGGTTAGGCACAGGTAGTGTAATGTTTGGCATCCCTTTTACTGTATGTGAGCATCGGAGAGAGGTGTTATTCCCTGGGTCCCACCTGTGTCAGTTCATGTGCTATGCATTGCCTCTTTGCCAAGGCCAGGACATACTGGGCATGCCTCCTTCTGCGTACTGGGGCAGGCTCAGGTTGTTCCTCCTCCGAGTCACTGTGCCTGTGCAGGCCTTGGCAATGGTAGGGGGCTGTGTGGCCCTGCCCCGTGCTGTTCCTGCTGCAGCTGTTTCCACAGGATCATATTGTGTAGCATGGCACATACAAGGACAATTTGGGTGCATGTAGCTGGTGAGTACTGCAAGGGTCCACTGGATGTGTCCAGGCACTGGAACTGTGACTTGAGCATCCCAAACACATGCTCTACTATAATTCTGGTC
Source organism: Protopterus annectens (assembly GCF_019279795.1). Taxonomy (NCBI): domain Eukaryota; kingdom Metazoa; phylum Chordata; order Ceratodontiformes; family Protopteridae; genus Protopterus; species Protopterus annectens. The sequence goes on from NC_056727.1 coordinate 655,298,128, forward strand.
TGTGCGTGTGTCTCATTATGTAGTTCTTGTTCAGGTGTGTGTGCATTTCTGATGGATGTCATCAGCCACGGCTCCAGTGTGTATCCATCATCCCCCACTAGGTGACTGTGAGGGATGTCTCCATTGGCAAATCTCTGGTACAGCTGCATCAGATGCCAGATGTGGGAATCGTGATAGCTTTCAGGAAAGCCAGCGCACACATTCATTATTATGCCCTGGGCATCGCACACGACCTGGAAGTTGATGGAGGGGAAGCCCTTGCGGTTGATGTAGACTCTACCCTGATCACTGGGTGGTGCTTTGATGCATATGTGCGTGCAGTTTATTGCACCCACTACCTCAGGGTATTCTGCTATTTGGTTCAACAGTTGCATATTGCTGGCCAACGCCTCACGGGTGATGGGGAAATATACGTGCTCACCAACATGTGCTGACATGGCATCCAGGAACTGGTTGAGTACCCTGAATGCTGATGCCTGTGAAATCCCCATCATATCCCCAGTTGGCCTTTGGAAGGTACCTGTAGCTAGCTTTCTTAGGCCTACACATACCTTGGTATCCACTGGGATGGGTTCCCCTCTGTTAGTTCTGTGTGTCAGGCGTGGCCGGCACAGCTCAACAATTTCTGTAGGAGGTCCCTGTCCACCCTATAGCACTCCACTATCTCCAGCTCATGTAGCCCCTGGTAGGTTACCCTGGGTCTGTACACTCTTCTCTGTCACCTCACTGGTCAACAGCATTCACATCCTCACCACCCTCAGGCTCTTCCACAAGTTGTATGATAGTGTGGAAAAAAACAGAGGGGAAGGTGTTTGTTTAGTTTATAGCAGTGTTCTGGGCTGGGCTGCTCTGCTGCCTGTGTAATTGGCTGATTCTGATACATTTCACCTGCCAGCTAAGCTAGTTCTCCTTGATTACCTTCCTACTGCTGTTTTTCCTTCCCATTGCCTTCCTGTTTAAGCCCGTGTGCGTGCCGCGCAGAGTGCTCAAATGTGCACACTGCTGTTATTTCCTGGTTTAACCTCTTTTTTTCTTCCTGTAAAACCCAGTGCTCAGCGCACACACCCACTTAGGCTTTGTAAAGAGTGCTAAGCAAGTTTAGACACACTTCCTAGGCTTATCTGTGCTAAACTAGGAGTAAACCCAAGCCACAGGGCTCCAATCCGCTTACAGTATACCTGACACACACACCCATAATGTCACATAACTCCTAGGCTTGCACCAAGCTATTCCTACTCTTACACTGTTGGGACCTGACTCACATGCTGGGGAAAACTGGGATTCACTATATTTCCCCTCATTTGCATAAGATTGCCTGTTAATGCATAGTTACATGTCTCACACTGAGCCTCTCCCCTTAGCAACCACTACTCACTGGCCAGATTGTCTTCTGCCTGCCATTGACTTGCAAGGCAAAATAGTGGGTTTAGTTAGACTGCTTATTTTAGGTTTATTTTATTATTTTCCTCCCGATCCCATTTGCACGCTGCTGTCCTATGCTTAAACAGCCAAGATCGGCTAAAAAAAATGTATTATTTTTTTATGTTTGTAATGCCAGTGGCCTTATACTTGGTCATTGGCATGCTTACTTCATGATATGCAGCCTTTATTTGGAGCTGTCATAGCTCCATTTTGGATTTTGCAGAAATGTACTCAGTTACTAACCAAGTGCATTTCCTGCAGATAGCATTAGTCTTGCACTGACTGTTGCAAGCTTCGTGGATTGCAACATCACCTCATTTGCATGGATTTCACCTGCAGATGTGGTGATTTGCATACCAGGGCTTAGTCCATGCAAGATTAGTGCAGAAGCGCTCGTGCACACCCCTGCAGGCTGTTCCTGGATTGCACGACAGACATATTGCCTGCTTGAGCTCCTGCACCAATCTTGCAATCCGTGCAAGCTTTTGAGAATCCAGGGGATTGATTTTACAGGAAGATTTGTGTCACTACATTTTGAAATGGGAGATCTACCCCTACACCCCAGCTTCTAAATACATTATATCCATGATTGTATTAACTTGGAGAAAGGAAAAAATATTACAAAAAAATCAACTTTTACCTTAAACCCAAGTAGCCTAAGCCAAGATAAAGCATTCAAAGTCATTAGTGACAACCCTATAGCTGACTCACTGCAGTGCAGACATTACACTCCCTTGCTTAAAGATACCCAACACTTTAACTGTTGACAAAATGGGGCATAACAAAGTGCAGTATTTCCAGCAAGAGCAGGCATGGTGAGAGTGAGGAGATGAGATGTTTGTTATTAAAACAGTATAGACAATAATGTGAATAAAAACATGAAAGGAGATGGACTGAATTTCAAACTGAAAAAAAGAAGAATGTCCGTTTAGTTATGTCAAATAACTATATGGTCAAAAGACCTGTTAATAGTTATGTGAGACTTTACAACCAGTTTGACCACTTGCTTGGCACAAATGCCTTCATGGAGTATTCTGCTGTCTCCTTGTTTCTTGTTAGAGGGAGTGACTTATAATACTGAGGCTTCTGTTGAGCAAAAAGGCCTTAAGAGGATAAACCATATCAATATCTAAGGAAATGCTGGATATTTAGTGAAGCATAAAAGCCTGTGAACCATTAATACTTGGGTGAGCTTTAGATAATTCTGCAGTGTTAGCCATGTAAGTTTGCTTAATACTTCACTCTAAGAGTTGGAAAATAAATCAACAGCATAGTATGAAGTCCTTTTTTTGGCTATTTTAGGTGTGATAATGTTGGTAAGAAAGGTTAGTATTTGGGAAGCATAAATTAATCTATATAGCAGGAACGTACATATAGCAGTTATATGGTTATCACAAAGGCTTTCCCACAATATGCTATATACTATATACTATAAAATATACCTCTGATATATTTTTGCAACTGCAGTCATAATATACAAATCAGATTTTATTTTATTATCCAAAATTATAACTCTTTGCAGATTTCATAAATTCAATGCATGTGTAATCAACAAAAGTAATATACAAATTAAGAGTAGGTGAAAAACAGTCAGGTTGTATCAACTCACATATATTTTGTGTTGCATTTGGTTCATACTTAACTCAGACATAGAGGCCTGAAAGAAGTTAAGTCCATTCTGAAGCACTCACTCTACAACTGACACTGTGGGATCCGCTCAATACAGCACCCAGTTGTCAGCAAGAAGGGTTAACCTAGCAGCATTATAGTGCTTTCAAATGTCATCTGCAAAGATGGAAAACAGAGGTGCATCAAAGACATGTGGAATGCCCAGTCATACTGGCAGATGGAAGTATTATTAAGCCATTAACAACCTGAGATCTGCTTTCAACATAGTTGCTGAACCTTTTGTTAATATAAGAAGACAGTTCAATGCCAGAGAGCGTGCTCAGAAAAGATAGTCTTTAAAAGTATCAGTCATGTTTTGACACTCCAGGAGAAAAATATTAACTGCATTATTGTTAAGAGAAAAAGTTTTAAAAACATACTGTTATTTGTCTTTTTCCTCTTCTTGCAAAGTGAACATGTTATTTGTTGGGATATGCCTATCAAAGATGGGCCTCATCTGTGAACAAAATGCAGCATTGCTTATGAACCTGAATAATAACTGTTTTCTGCATTTCAGAATAAAGAGATTTGGTTATAGCTCAGTGAAGCCTGAGATAAGGACGCACGGCCGAGTAAGAGTTAATTTACTGAAGCAGGCTGTGTGTCCTTGAAAATTTGAGCTACCATTGTTCAACTGAACATTTTGTACTTCTTGAACATTCTGTACTAACTGTTGGTTCATAGGTTCATAGGTTCATACTAGGCTATCTGCCCTAGGGCATTTATAAGCCTAACCAGAGTGTGTTTGGCTTTCGCCACCCATTTTAAATTTATTTTGCTATGCCCTTTTTCGAGGTTAGTATACTGTGCCTCTGTCTAACAGTGACACAGAAGTGATACCCGGGGTAAACCTACGATCTCCCATCCACTCATCAAGATTCCTCTTGAAGAGAGTCAATGTGGGACTCTGCCTAACCTGGACTGGGATTTTATTCCAGGGTGAAGGGAGCCTCTGGGTTATGAATCTGTCCCTCCAGCATGTCCTATTTATTTCAGTGCTGAGGTTCAAGTCTCTCGAGCGTGTAGTTCAATGGGATTTGGATTTTCTCAGGTGCAGCATGTCCATTAATTCCGGGTTGGACATGGCTTTATACGTCAGGCACAGATCGCCTCTGAGCAGGCGGTATGCCACTGAGTAGAGCTGGAGTTTCTTTAACCGGGCAGCATATGGCATCTGTTTGAGCCCTTTGATCCTCTTGGTGAGGTACTTTTGGGGTTTGAGGTGATTTATGATAAACATGTTTACCACAGGTGTTTTCCATAGCCAACTGTCAACGGTCAGAAATGTAACAAAAAGTTGTTTTGCTTGCAGTATAAAAGTTGATGTCAGTAAACAAGTTGACCAGAGGAGATCATCTTGGCCAACATGCTGTGTAATCTGGTTAGCTGCTAATAAAGAAGTTTTTCATCACATGAGGCAGATGTGACTCGTTTAAATTTTTCTTCTGACATTTTGGTCCTTCGGACCGGAAACCTCTGCGAAGATACGGATCAGACCGACAGAGAGACCGAAAAACCTGTGCAGGTGAGGGTTTCTCATCTTAAGATTCCCTCGACTGAAAGCCCTCCGACTGATTTGTCATTGAGAGGAGGCCGGCCGCACTCTGATCCCTATCAGAGGGACGGTTTCTGAATGAAAAGGGGAAACGGAGTCTCATCTGGTTCAGGTAGGATGAAAAATAAACTTTCTTTTAATTTAATTTAATCTTGTCGACAAGGTTTTATTTTTAGTTAAGGGTGGGTAGGATTACTTGTTAAGATTATTTTGTTAGGATCACCCATTAAGATAGCCCCATTTTATAATAAGCCCTGTAAAATAACTTTGATACAGTCCTAAAATAAGAAATCTAGGGGAAACATGGGTTCGAGTTGTTGCAAGTGTAAGAGTGATGCTTGTTTAAATGTTGATGCTAAGTATATGAAAGGTTTAAACAAAAATAATGTTAAATTTTTGAAAAAGTGGAAGTTGAAATATGATTTTGATGGTACCCTGAATAAGAATGCCTGTGCAAAATTTGTTAGAGATTTGAAAAGAGATGCAGGAACTAGAACTAAAAAGCAAAGACAATTGGGATTTCCCCAAGCACAAAAATGGTTAGAAGAGGCAAGTAAATGAGCTATAAAAGAAAAACAGTGCCAGGAAAAAGAAAAAATAAATCAAAAGGGATCACTGGTGCCAAGTGGAAAAGTAGCTTTATTTTTAGATAAGGAGGATGAGCATACAGTTTGTGCGGTACAAAGGCAGGCAACTGCCCCACCGTATGGGGAAATTGCTGCTGCCGTACCAGCGGAACCTCCTCAATATCAGTCTGAAGATGTGGGATCTGTACAGCAGGGTAGGTTATTGGCTGCTCAAGGTAGTGTTGTGACCCCTCCAATTTACCCGCAGATTCCCGTAGTACCCATGGTTGCTTTGCAACAGGTAGACCAACCTATGCAGTTAAGGTCAGGACCAGCAGGGCAAGGATGTTGGGCCATTAAACTTTCTGACTACTCAGAAGCTCTTCCCTTAATACAAGTTGCAAACCCACAAGCAGGGGATGTTGGACAAGAGCCAACTATTTTAGTTTATCGTCCCTGGGCTAGAGAGGATATAAAACGAGCTACAGATGGTATTCCTCATCCCAAGGTTAATTTTCAAAAGTTTTCTGAGGACATAGTTGGTATGTGTTTAAGTTATCATCTAAATGGTTTGGAAGTAGAACAAGTAGTGCGACAAATCCTGGGTCCAGATTGACACTTAGTTTGTGGTACTTGGACATGTAAGGCAGATGACAGCACTACATTAAAGCATAATTTTGGGGTGTTAGACACTCGGGTCACTGATCTGTTAAAGAGAATTTCTGATAAGTGGCATCCAAGAGCAGATTGGACAGTAATAAATCAGTGCATCCAAAATGATGAATCTGTAGATCACTATATTGTAAGATTGACAGAAGTGTTCAATAACCATTGTGGAATGTTGATTCCGCAGGATCAGACCAATGATAGTCCGTATGAACAGCAATTGAAAAATGCTTTTCTTAAGGGTTGTAGGGCTCCGATAAGTAGTTTTATAACTAAGCGTATGGTAGATCATAGAACATGTAGACTGCAACCTTTGTTTGAATATGCACGGCATGCTGAGCGACATTTCAATTTAAAAAAAGAAAAAGAAAGTACAAGTGTTAGCAGTAGGGGATGATGGTGGTATATTCTTGGTACAGGACCAAAGGGGGCAAGGGCACCGTGGAGGCATAAAAAAATGTGGGGGCCCGAAATGGGACACATTAAATAAACTGGGTGGACATTCAGAGGAATATGAGGGGAGGTTAAAACGTGGAGAATGTTTTAAGTGCGGTAGACGTGGGCACTTCACTGCCGACTGTGAAGAGTGGCAACACTCCCCACAGCTTACGAACAAGGGCTCCGCATGACTATATGATAGTAAAGGAAGGTGCCAAATTCATTATTGTGATTATTGTAGAGAAGAAGAAAGTGAGAATGATTGTGATGATGATGAGGCAGACACTCTCTGCGATGAATGTCAGAACACTCAGAAGGAAGGGCGGGATTGTGACTGTGAAGTCATAAACCTGGCAAATTTGGGTATTGCTATGCATCTAGATCAAAAACCCATGATAGAGTTTTTGGTTGAGGGACAGAAAGTGGAGTTTTTATGTGATTCAGGTGCATCGTGTACACTTTTGGGTCCAGCAGTTCTGCCCCCGAACTGTGAAACAGATGGGTTTGTCCTTGTGAAAGCGGCAAACGGGAAAATCTATAAGGAACCACTGTCTCATCCTCTATTGTTCACAGATCCGCAAACAAACCAAACTGTTAGGTGTAGGGTAATTATATCGAAAGTTTGTCCAGTTAATTTGCTGGGAAGAGATTTGATGCATTTGTTTGGAATAGCGGCAATTCCCACACCTAAAGACATTGAGGCAAAAAGGTTAGAGGATGGCTTGGTGGTACAGGGAGTACAAGACTTGTTTTACTGGTATAGCCAGGACTTGATTTCAAACAGGCCAGGGAGGGTTGATACAGATTTGATGAACCTAGCTTTAAGTAAATCTAGGAGCGGGTCACCCCAGGTTGTGGCACACTTACATTGTACAATGTTCTACAGAAAGGCCCCTGGACCGGATAAAGAATTTGAAAAAGAATTCTTTAAGCACAAACGTGCAAGGATAATTTTGAATTATATGTTTTGGGATAAGCAAGGTAATACAGTAGTGACCTGTACTTTGACCAAGGAAATGAGTTCTTTATATCGCTCAGGTTATAGCCCACATATTTCAATTACTAAAGCGGTGGGGACACATTGGGTAGATTTGGCGAAAAAGGTAACGAATTGGGACACAATGTCCGAAAGTCAATTGAAAGATCAACAGATCTAGGTACAAAGATTAAACTGGGTGACTTGGGCTCAACCAAGTGTGCACCTCAGGGATGACAAAACAGAAATGGCATGACAAATCCTCCTAACTCAAGAGGAAGATAGTGCGTTAAGTGCCTTACCTGTAGATTTATGGTCAAAAGGTAAAGGGGATGTGGGACTGATGCAAACAGCAGGTGAAGTTTGTATAACTCCAAAGTCAGGTTTTAGACCTCGTAAGCACCAATACCCGCTAAGTAAACAAGCAGAGGAAGGAATTAAGCCAGTCATTGAGCAGCTAAAACAGGTAGGAATTCTTGTTGAATGTCCAGATTTGCCCTGCAACACTCCATTGTTTCCTGTAAAGAAACCAGATGAGTCATGGAGGTTGGTTCAGGATTTACAAGCAGTTAATTCGGCTGTGATCCCAAGAGCACCAGTGGTCCCTGACCCCTATACACTACTTAATGATTTACTACCTCAGAACAGATATTTTTCTGTCATAGATATAAGCAATGCTTTTTTCTCCATACCACTACATAAGGAGAGTAGATTTTGGTTTGCATTCACTTATCAAGGTAAAAGATACACCTACACCAGATTGCCACAGGGCTATTGTGAGAGTCCGACAATATTTGCACAAGAAATGGCTGCGAATTTAGCTCAGTTTGTTCCCCCAGAGGGAAGCCAGATTCTGTTGTATGTAGATGATATTTTGTTGGCCTCACCCACGCAGGAAAGTTGTAGAAAGGATACCCTTGCCCTTCTTAGTTTTTTAGCTGAGCAAGGACATAAGGTAAATAAAGAAAAATTACAATTGTGGAAAGTACAAGTAAAGTACTTGGGTTATTTAATTTCGCAGGCAGGTAGACAATTGGAGAACAAAAGAAAACAAGCAATTCTTGAGGCACCTATGCCTACGACTAAGCGGGAGATGATGTCCTTTTTAGGTGTGACTAATTTTTGTAGAAGTTGGATCCCTAACTATGCTGAGGAAGTAGGGCCATTGACCGTACTAATCTATGACACTCCCATGGCAGCTAAGAATGATATACAGTGGACAAATACGGCAATACAGGCATTTAATAGAATTAAGCAATTGATAGCAGGATCTTCTGTTTTGGGTTTTCTGAACTATTCTAAGCCGTTTGTACAAATGGTTGATTGTAAGGGAGGATATATGACTTCGGTTCTGGTACAACTATATGGGGATAAACAGAGACCGATAGCTTTCTACTCCTCCAGATTAGATCCTGTTGCAGGGACATTGCCGCATTGTGTTCAAGCTGGAGTGGCAGCCGCCATGGCAGTACAAGCCTCAGCATCATTAGTTTTGTTTCACCCATTACAATTGCAGGTTCCACATTCAGTAGCTACTATACTTTTGCAAGATAAGATAACCTTTTTATCTTCTAGTCAACATTTGTCATGTATGACAATGCTGCTGACACAGCCTCATATGACCATAGAAAGATGTACTACTCTTAATCCGGCGACACTTTTGCTGACTCCAGAAGAAGGTACTCCACACGTTTGTTTAGAGAGCATTCATGACAAAGTGCTTCCCCGACCAGATTTAACGGATGTTCCGTTGGTAGATTTTGATCTCGTTTTGTATGTAGATGGATCAGCAAAGAAGGACACTGTAGGAAAAACACTAGTAGGGTATGCTGTCACCACAGAAACTGAAGTTTTGGAGGCAAAAGGATTGTCAAACATTTATTCTGCACAAGCAGCTGAGTTGGTGGCTTTGACTCGAGCTTGTACCTTAGGGGAGGGTAAAAAAGTGACAATTTATACAGATAGTCAATATGCTTTCTCCACTGTGCATGTTTTCGCTCAACAATGGAAGAATAGGGGAATGGTTACTGTGACAGGCAAACCAATAAATCACAGAGATTTAATTTTACAGTTGTTAGATGCAGTGCAACTACCACTTCAGATAGCGATATGTAAATGTTCTGCACATACCAACAGAAAAGATCCTGTCTCCAGGTGAAATGCCCTTGCTGATATGGCTGCAAAAAAGGCAGCTCAAGAAAATGATTTGCTTTTACATGACAATGATTTAGAGCCCGGACACCTCTTAGACTTAGAGACACTAAAAGTAATGCAAACATTAACAACACAGAAGGAAAAATGTCGTTGGGTGAAATATGGTATTACCCAACAGGATGGGTTGTATAGGGCATCAGATGGCAAAATGGTATTACCCTCAAACCTTTTTAGGTATGCGGCATTGGTTAGCCATGGACCTGCCCATGTAGGAGTACAGCCAATGATTCAAATAGTGTCTAAGGTGTTTTGGTGTAAAGGGTTTTCAACTTATGCAAAGCAATTCTGTTTATCTTGTTTATTATGTGCAAAGTATCATGCTCAGGGGGGAGTTAAGAAGTTTCAGCAGGCATTCCCCACCCCTCCATATCCATTCCACACACTCTGTATGGACTTTATTGAATTGACACCCACAGAGGGAAAAAGGTTCTGTTTAGTCATTATTGATGCTTTTTCTAAATGGGTAGAAGCCTTTCCAGTAAAGCACCCGAATGCACAAACAGTAGCAAAGCTTTTGACTACAGAAATAATTCCCTGATTTGGTTTACCAAGATGCATTTACAGTGATAATGGGTCTCATTTTGTTAACCAGATTGTTCAGACGTTGGGTCAAGTGTTTCAAATTGATCTTAAATATCATTGTGCTTACCATCCCCAGTCAGCTGGATTGGTGGAAAGACACAACGGTGTCTTGAAGAGTAAGCTCAGCAAACTGATGACAGAAACACATAGATCATGGACTGCGTGCCTTCCTTTGGCACTCCTGTATATGCGAATCTCACCTTCCTACAAAGGACTTACACCATTTGAACTTTTGTTTGGGAGACCATATTATGTCCCGCAGTGGCAAGGATTGTTGCCAGCGGAACGTGAGGGGGTGAGGATCTAGCGGATTATATGAAGAAGCTGCTAAATGTCAAATCTCTTGTAACCAATGACTCCTTTGCAGATTCCAGAAATGAAACCTTGTTAAGCGTGGCACCCGGGGACTGGGTGTGGATCCGAATTGTGAAGAGAAAGAATTGGTCATCCCCCAGGTGGGAAGGCCCATACCAAGTACTTATCTCGACACCTACGGCTGTAAAGATCGCTGAGAGGACTTCGTGGATTCATATCACCCACTGTAAAAAACTCAAGACTTTTCTTTCTGCCATTGATATTGGTCAAACTCCACCGGACCTCTGAGCGCAAAGTCTGGCTACAAAGGGGGATTAGCCCAATAGGGGTTAGTTCGTCTCAAACCCAGTGAAGAAACCAATGGTGCGAGGTAGTCCTTAGGGAGGATGGCCATGTTCAACTGGTACTTGAACTGTTACATGATGATGATTTTGGTGGTGAAAGTAAATATGTCCATGCGAGAAGGAACAGTTGCAAGAGAAAAAGGAATGGTGGTGCTGCAAGCGCAAACAGGTGTTACTACTGTGTTTAAGGTGAAACTTGGTGAAGGAATTTTGGACTGTTCTAAATGGAACAATGATAATTTCATGACTCGTGCAAAATACTTGTGCGATAGAGACTGTACATCCTAGTCAAATGTTTGGTGGTCAACAGATGTGAATGGATGGGAAACAAGTGGTGCAGTGATACCAGAGAAAGATAAAAGCAGGCAACAAAGAATAAAAATTGCGCATTTCCAAGGTACCGAAGTAATTACTATAACCATTGTGTCACCACAAGAAAGTGATTCAGGAGTTTATGGAATCGGAGTGTCTCTTCCAATTGGAACTGATCCTTTGGGGACCCTCCAACTTAAAGTACAAAGCCTTAAGAATGCGACAAGTAAAGCAAATTTTGCCTTCACAGAAGAAGAACAATTGTTACTCGAGACGGGATTCGTACACCATAATGAATGGTTATCTTGGGTTAGATATAGTACCCGAGAGGCACATCGTGAGAACTGTGTTTCTTGTGCTGAAGGTAAACAGCAACTAATGACAATCCCATTGATACAAGATGAAGGTAACCTAACATGTCTGTTAAAATTATTCTTCAATAGAACTGAAGATAAATGCAAAAATGAAACTCAGCGTTTTCCAGTCATAAGCAAAGTTGAGAAACCACCTGCAACAATTTCCTATCCAGGTTCATATATGTGCATTTCCAGAGATGGCACAGGGAAAAATTATGGCAATATGGGACAGAACTATTGCAATGTTACTGTGAATGGCAATGAAAATCCATTTCTGGAGAACCAAACTCATAGTTTAGCAGACGTATGGTGGTTATGTGGAGACAACAAACTCAGATCAAGGCTTACGATTCTCTGGAAGGGAACTTGTGCACTTGTAAAGTTAATTCTGCCATTCTACATTTTCCCAGTTCCAGCAAGCAATTTCGTAAGAGAACCTGAAATAAAGCTGAAGTTGTTGAGTAGGAGAAAAAGAGAGGCACCAAAGCAATCCTTCAATAACGGTGTCTACATCGATAGCATTGGCGTACCAAGAGGAGTACCTGATGAATACAAAGCAATAAACCAAATAGCAGCTGGTTTCACATCCATCTTTCTCTGGATTCAACCTAATAAGAATGTGGACTGGCTCAACTACATTTACTATAACCAGCAGCGTTTTGTGAACTATACCAAAGATGCATTGAAAGGAATTGCTGAACAACTGGAGGCCACTTCGCAGGTGGCATGGCAGAATCGAATTGCGTTGGATATGCTCCAGGCCAAAGAAGGAGGAGTTTGCAGGATGTTTGGGACTTTCTGTTGTACATATATTCCAAACAACACTGCGCCTGATGGAAGTATCACTCGAGCTTTAAAAGGTTTGGAGATGTTATCTGAAGAATTGACAGAGAACTCTGGGGTAAGTAATCCCATTACAGACTTTCTACAAGCGTAGTTTGGAAAATGGAATCATTTCATCAGCAGTTTCCTGGTGTCCGTTGGAGTCACTGTGGCTATCGTGGTTGTATGTGGTTGTTGTTGTATACCCTGTATCAGAGGTCTTCTACAAAGACTGGTTGATACTGCTGTTATGAAGACGATGTACCAGCAATTGCAACAGACTGGTGAAAGTGAATACATTGAAATGTGACTTTTTGCAAATGTTTTTGAAGTTTAAAAGTTTGTCTTGCCAATGAAATAATGTATGCAAAGAAAAACTTAGTTTTTACCATATATTGCTGAAATAAAAAGACAAATAAAAAGTGTTTTCAGGGGGGAAATGTTAAGAGAAAAAGTTTTAAAACATACTGTTATTTGTCTTTTTCCTCTTCTTGCAAAGTGAACATGTTATTTGTTGGGATATGCCTATCAAAGATGGGCCTCATCTGTGAACAAAATGCAGCATTGCTTATGAACCTGAATAATAACTGTTTTCTGCATTTCAGAATAAAGAGATTTGGTTATAGCTCAGTGAAGCCTGGGATAAGGACGCACGGCCGAGTAAGAGTTAATTTACTGAAGCAGACTGTGTGTCCTGGAAAATTTGAGCTACCATTGTTCAACTGAACATTTTGTACTTCTTGAACATTCTGTACTAACTATTGGTTTAAGGTGATTTATGATAAACATGTTTACCACAGGTGTTTTCCATAGCCAACTGTCAATGGTCAGAAATATAACAAAAAGTTGTTTTGCTTGCAGTATAAAAGTTGATGTCAGTAAACAAGTTGACCAGAGATCATCTTGGCCAACATGCTGTGTAATCTGGTTAGCTGCTAATAAAGAAGTTTTTCATCACCTGAGGCAGATGTGACTCGTTTGAATTTTTCTTCTGACAATTATCAAGTCAAAATTTTGTGCAAATAATGTCTGAAGAGCAGAAGTAGTACCATGCCCAGAACCAAGTCCATGCTGACACCTGGAGAAGAAGTTTGGAGTATTGATATACTGATTAATCTGGCAGTGTACACATTCTATAGGGTTTTATATAGAAGGCACAGGGTGCTATATTTCAGAAAATTATTGCTTTCAGCTAAAGCACTATCCCTAAGTAAAACGATTACTATGGTTAAGTTACTGAACACCCAACTAGATCCATGGGTAGAGTTACAGTCCTATGTGTAGTAGGTCCTGGGTTTGAGTCCATAACAGGCAAAATATGGCTGAAAGTGTTTTTCAACTATACAGTGGTTTATCAGAGCGGTGATGAAGAAAAATATGGTTGTTGCAGACATCTTTTAAAACTGGGGTGGCAGGAAAGCAGTGGCCAGTAAGAAATGTTAATTCTTCAGCAAGCATTTATGATTTGGTTAATTTGGAAAAATTGTTGGGTTTGAGAGGGTTACAGGCTGGTGTGGTAGAGTTAATATCCTTAGTGGACGTGGACACGGACATGTATGTGATTTAGTGCTCTCTTATAAGGCAAACTGTGAAGGACAGACAGAGAAGTAGAGAAGAAATATTCAAATGCAAAGTACAAAAGAAAGCTGAACACAGTTGTTCATTCCATATCACTTAGCATGAGATTGAATGTGCTGGCATCAAACTACTTGAGATTTCTAGTGAAGAAGTAATGAGTTATTTTTGGTATCTTAACCTGACGGAAAAGAGAAAATATGGATAGGATTTAAAAGAAAGTTTCAAGTTAGTATTAAAATCTCCAATGACAACCACTTCATTTTTAATGTTGCATGTTAAGCCAGTGCATTGAGTCTTCAATATTTTCACTAGGTGGAACATAAAGACAAGTTAGGGTAATTGTATTTGATACACTTGTATGCAGCAAGAACAGGATAAATTCCATGTGTTCCATATGGAGCTAGGCTGGAAGGAGGGTAGTCTACAACCTATTGCCCCTTTGTAATTCCTGCAGTCTTTGGCATGGATGGGAAGATGAGTATGGCTGGTCCCTCTTAGCATGCATCTAGTCTCATAGGAAGACAGTCCACACAATTAACTGCATGTATAGAAAAGCCCTGCTGCCTTCAGATTCTTCCTGAAAAGCAGAACAGGACATCCCCAGAGTTGGTGTTAAATGATATAGATGAGCCTTGTGGCCTTACTCACTGCAGGAAAGCCTGGACAAGCTGCCTACCCTTTATGATCTGCAAACAGTGCAGGATTCATATGTCACTCAGGTAATCCTAGGGTAGGCTAGGTTCTTTTCTGAGTTCTTATCTTGCCTAAAACACTAAATCTCATCTGCCATTAATAGGGAGCAGGGTTCAGACCCAGAAGATGACTTCAGCAAAGAGCTGAGAGCTTATACAATGTATACCTTTTTAGAAAACATTAAAGCTATGAACCAGAATACAAAGACAAGAAAAAAGACATAGCTTGCAGGAGGGCCTTTATTTGTTAGAACAGCTTACTATATCAGAATGTAGAAATGTCCTAAATGTTCTACACCAAGCCTTGAAAAGGTTTCACTCAGGAACGGGAATTAACTAAGACAATGGCTCATTTGCATGTACAAGAGAACTTGTACATGGTAAACAATATAAACAAAAGCTTAAAGAAAATCTCAGATAGCATTTAAGAAAAAATGTATAGGGTTTCATAAATTATATCCTATACAAAGACATGTGAAGAGAAAAGCATTGGCACCTCTAGCAGACAGTGATACATAACTATGGGGGCACATTTTGCCCCAACTTATGCTATTATTTTTATGTCCTTTTTGAAAATGTGTTTTTGTATAAAATGGAATTTTTGTGAAATCTGTGATGTTATATCAACATTATACTGATGATTTAATTGTTGTATGTTGAGGTGAGGAAGGGGAGTTTGATGAGTTTGTAAGGTCTCTAAAATTCGGTGGAGTTACTAGCAGGCAAGTCATTCAGTGTTTGGATATAGAACTGTATGTAGATAAGGACTTCAAGCTACAGTATAAACCATTCAGGAAAACTACTTCCGTTAATAACTTTCTACATTCCAGTAGTGCTCACCCTCAACTTTTGCTGGATTCTCTTCCTTTTGGAGAATTTAAGAGGGTTTTTGAACACACTTCTGATAGCGATTTATTGGATGAAGAATTTCTATTTGTTAAAGAGAGGCTCCTAGACAGTGGCTATTGTCTAACTACTATTGAGAAGGCAAGAAAAAAAGTAAAGGGAGAATTTGGTGGGGATAAAATTCTGTATAATTGTGAATGCCATGAGGCTGTCAGGGATGAAGAAGTTAATTTAGGGGAACTTTTATTTTTTGTAACTAAATATTCACCCTTTTCTTCTCTTTTGAAAAATGTGGTGGGTAGTCTGTGGCCCATTGTATGTTTTGATGCAGAACTTGGACACTTATTCCCCCAAAAAGTTATATTCTCATTTGGAACATTTTTAGCCTAAAGGCACTATTAAAATGGAAAAAGAAGAGGTCCTTTGTTAGGGATGTTCAAGTGTAGAAAATGTAAGGTTTGTTTGAGGATGAGAGACATTTCTGTGTCATGTATTAATGGGAGAAAGTTTTTGATTAATGATAGGTTTAACTGTACATCCTGTGGGGTAGTCTATATAGTGGGGTGTGACTGTTCCCCTTGCAAATGGTATATTGGACAGACTAGATGCATGATTAAAGTCCATATCTTAGAACATCTGGGTGATATTCGTAATAAGCATCTTGTTAGTCCCATAACGGAACATTTTCATAGTATACATGATGGCAAAGATGACAGTTTGCTTTTTAGTGTGCTTGCTAAACCCTTTATGCCTAATGGAGGTCATTTTCATCAAAAGCTTTTAGAGTTAGAAAGTAGATTAACTTTGAATTATAGGACTTTAACACCGGCGGAGATAAATTTGGAAATTAACTTTAATGATTAATTATATAATTATAGGATTTTTTTTTGTATTGTGACTATGGTGGCCCTTTTTAGGGTTAATCTTTTCAAATTGTGACTGATTAGTCAATTAAAAAAATTGTATAAATTTGGTGTGTTAGTGTTTGTAAGTTATTTTTTGAAGGTTTTGCAGCTGAGGTGCCAGAATGCTATTAAATTGCACACTTGCAGTTTGCTGGTTTGTGGTGTTTTTCTAGTGATACATACATAACACTAAGAAATGATGCACTAGGGAAGCAATTACATACCAGTAGAAAGTAATATTAGAAATCCATGAAAAAAGATACAGCTAAAGGAGATCATTCAGATAATTTAAAACTGTACAGAAGTGAACTCTGGGGAAAGCTCACTCAATCAAAAATAATAATAATAATAATAATAATAATAATAGTTAAATAAGAGAGAACCAGTTTGGCTTCGTCAAGGGATGATCATGCCTTTTGAACTTGGTCGACTTCTTCGAAACAGTCACCAAGGCCATTGATGAGGGAAAGGCAGTCCATACAGCCTACCTTGACCTTGCAAAGGCTTTCGACACAATACCCCACTCGGGTATTGTAGAAAAACTTACCAGCTTAAATGTAAACCCATATGTCACAAGATGGGTTGCAAACTGGCTTAAGGACAGAACCCACAGGGTTAGAGTTGCTGGCGCTATGTCAGACTCCAAGCCGGTCACAAGTGGTGTCCCACAGGGCTCGGTCCTTGGCCCCCTATTGTTCGGCATCTACTTCTCAGAAGTACAGGCCAACATGGGAGGACTTTCGCTGACAAAGTTTGCAGACGACTGCAAACTGGGCGCCATAGTGGAAAGTGCATCGGACACGGATATCCTTCAGAAGGGACTCACGGAAACAGATAGCTGGTGCCAGCACTATGACCTGAAGTTAAACGCCAAAAAGTGTATAGTCATACCCTTCAGGAAAAACAAGGTAACCCCAAGCTACCATATAGGTGGCAATCCACTAAGCACAGAAGAGGTTATCAGGGACCTGGGGACCCAGGTTGACAGTGGCCTTTCTTTTGACACTCACGTTGCTAAAGTGGTTAGAAAGACCTTCTACATTGCCCATCTGATCATGAAGGGATTCACATCCAGATCTAGTGAGGTCATTGTTCCCCTGTACTCTTCACTTATCAGACCAATGATCGAGTACAATGCCCCATTCGGGATGTATCTCACCCGACATCTGCAGCAATTGGAGAGACCCCAAAAGTTCCTCACCAAAAGGATAAAGGGACTCCAAAATCTGTCATATGCTGCCAGATTGAAGAAACTCCAGCTCTATTCAGTCGCATACCATCTGCTCAGAGGTGACATGTGCCTGACATACAAGGCCATGTCCAACCCGGAATTAATGGACATGCTCCACCTCAAAAAATCCAAATCCACCAAAACCACTAGAGCAAGTGACTTAAACCTTAGCACGGACATGAATAGGACGTGCTGGAGGGATAGATTTATCACTCAGAGACTCCCTATGCTGTGGAATAAAATCCCGGTCCATGTGAAGCAGAGCACCTCGCTGGCTCTGTTCAAGGGAAATCTTGACCTGTGGATGGGAGATCGTAGGTTTACCCTGGGAATCATCTCTGTGTCACTGCTGGACCGAGGCACAACAAACTAATGGGCACAGTATTTTTTCATATAAGGGGTGGCGTAAGCCACAAAAATTTGGGCTAGGCTTATAAATGCCTTAGGGCAGATAGCCTAGTATAAACCTATGAACCTAAGAAGAAGAGAGAATGATTAATGTGCAGCTAAACAGGTAAGGCAGGATGGAGATCTACATTCATTATCTTCAGATGAGTGGAGAAAGAGAGAGAGAGAGAAATAGAGAGAAATTAAATAGTATAAAATGCTAGCATATTTAACAAAAATGCATCCATGGAGTTTGCACTGAACTTAAAAACAAATAAAAGACAAAGAAGAGACTAGATCAAAACAACAATAGGTCAAGTGACTTTTCCCACAGAGAAATACTCATTAAATATCACAATTATCTTACATTGTTCAGTAAAACTTTACCATGTAATAAGTTATGATAAACAAGTTACATGTAATTAGAAAAAGGACTAAAATTAGATAAAAGTAATTTCTCAAGCACATTTTCCAGTAACACTTCAAGACTGAAAATAATATCTCCAGACAAACAGACAGACAGACAGACAGACAGCAGTAGTATCAAATGATTCCCTAAGTACAGCAGCAGTGGGGCTCTGACTGAAGATTTGGTGGTTTTGGAGGTGGATGGTCCAGATGCAAACTTGTGTGAATATAGCCTGAGGCAAGTTCAGGTACAGATTTTTTTTTTTTTATTGTTCTTGCTTAGAGTTGAAGGGGTGGCCTAGCAAGACCTGCAGATGTGATTTTTGCTGGGCAGCCTGCTATTGGAGAGGGTGTGCAGGACTGAGCCTGTATGGTGGAGATGCCTCTAAAGACTGACCTTACATGGAAGATACTGTATATAGTGTAAATGTGTAGAATAATCTAAAAAAAGCTTAAGTGGGCTGTATTTTTATTTCAAAAAGCCAAGGAGGCTTTATATATATATATATACATATACACACTAACACCTTTTCTACAGGTGCTCCCAAAAAGTGGAATATGCTATTACTCACATCTAGATACTTAACTACTTACAGCAAATTTAAATCCAGCTTTAAAGCTCTCTGCTTAGAAGAAACTACCTGTAAGTGCATTTCATTTTTCATTCTGTTCTGCAAGTAAACTTGTGTTTTAGTTTTCACATATTTCTTTGTGAACTACTTTACTGGGTGAAGCTGTAGTTTTAACTACTGACCTGTGTTGTGGCTGAAAAATATCTGTTTGCGTCAGTCTGCTGCCCCCAACAAACTAAAAATTACAAACAGTTAAGTGAATGCTCGGGAAAGCCAGATCAGAATTATTCAGATGCACCTACCTCAAGACAAATGCCTCATTAAATAAACCTGTTAAACAGAATGTGCAAATGCATAGGCTGTTAAAATGCAGTTATAAAAGGTGCATTAAACAGTAGATTTTTATCAGCAGTAAGGCACAAACTGAATACACAGACAATTTTCCCTAAGAAACAGTATCCCACTCCAGATCAAACTTAAGGGTAAGCAGAAATGTCACAAAGCAAAGAATTACTAAACTATATATGACAAATTACAAACCACTGCTGCCAGTTAAGAAACAAAGTGGAGCCTGGTGATTAGCTATTTGAATACAGGACTTTAAACCTACACACCCATAAGTAAATAGCATTAGTGAATTACCCAGTACAAGTTGTGAATCAGATAAAGACAGGGAATAACTGGTATACCACATTACATCTTGACGCTGAATTCTCGTGAATCAGTGGGTTACAAAATATAGTAAAAAACACATCCACAATGAATCTGAGGCAATATAATTTACCAGATTACCTCCCTGAAAGGTAATTTCCTCCACAATATTTTACAAGTAATGGTGAAACTATTAGAGCACTGGAAAAGATGTCAGTATACTGCAGTTCGATGACCGCATATTTCCACACTTGAAACAAAAAGGTAACTGAAGATACTTTTGGGGTTAAATATTATTAGATTACATTCAATCTCTGTGCACATTTATGTCTATCCCTTCACATTGTTTTAGTCAATTTTATGCACCAGAATGATATATATATATATATATATATATATATATGAAAAACACAGAAAATCCACTTGTTCGAAAACGAACAGTGGATTTTCGGTTTCGCGAAAGTGCAATTCCGCGAAGAATGGTTCAAGGAACCATTAAGGAACACGGGTGCCGATGTGCACTACAGTGGGGAAAGGGAGTTAACATGTTTCCCCACTGTAGTGCGATCTCGGAGTGTGGGGGCACAGCTTGCCCCCTGCAAAAACAATGTTTTATTGTTTTTTTATCGGTTCATTGAACCGATATTCATGGAAGTGCACTTTAGCTTAAGTGCACTTTCGTGGAGGTGTGGGTCTACTGTCTAATTTTGAAGATGTGAGTTTTTGAAGTTATACAGTAGATATATATATATATATATATATATATATATATATATATATATACATATACACACTAACACCTTTTCTACAGGTGCTCCCAAAAAGTGGAATATGCTATTACTCACATCTAGATACTTAACTACTTACAGCAAATTTAAATCCAGCTTTAAAGCTCTCTGCTTAGAAGAAACTACCTGTAAGTGCTTCAGAACTGCTTCCTAAAATTACTACAATATTACATCAGCACTCTCTGCTTGAAACATCAGAAGCGTGGTATCCCTTTTATGCTATGGGAGATGATTGTTAGTCCTGCAGTGACAAAATCTGTTGCTTACTGTCATATCAACGTACATGTTACTGTTTGCCTGATATTATCTTCTTAAATTGGTAATGCTGTTATTCCATGGGATTCAGAAAGGTTTACCATTATCTGGAAGTCTTATCTTAGAAGGTTTTTCAATCACTCTAACCCTTTCCAAATCATAGATTACTCTACTGCTGAGGCTATCCTCTCATAAGGGTCTGAGCACAAAGAACAGTCTTGCATATGAAGCCGTATGCCAATATTGCAATCAGGAAAATGGTTAATACTAATTAGTCATGTGCTCTCCCCTGGAAATGTCTGATGCTCCCGATTTGCTTGGCTGAGTAAAAATTTTTCTTGAATCGGAAAAAGTGACTGCTGTCAAAACGTGGCAGTCACGGGGGGGTGGGGGGGTGGGGTGGGTGGAGCCTAGATGGCTAACTGATAGCAGTGAATTTTGAGAGCTCCATAAACTAGTATAATAATATAGGAAATGTTATTATTTTTAAGTTTAAAAAGTCAGAAACCTATAGATAAACTACTAAACTACATAAATATCAATTTTGGTGGAGATATGCAAACATTTTCCTGTCAAGTAACTTGGAGATATATTGAGTCACTGAATATGAACCACTCAAGGAATTCTCATCCAGATGCTGCTTTGAAAAAAGAACTGCAATTGATGACATCTACCTTAAAGGAACTATATTTAAAGATGGATGGCTTTAAAAATGACTTAGAAAACCTCAAATGAAATTCTCAAAAACAGACTGATACTCTTAAAGAACTATTACAGCAACACCATACAAAAATAACAAATATAGAGACTTCTCTAAATGACATTGAAGGGAGACTAAAAGAGGAAGACTTCCAAAAAGAATTTCGGCTTAAACAGAATACATGACTGCTTAACAAAACAGATGACTTAGGAAACAGGGAAAGGAGAAACAACGTAAGGATCTTTGGTCTGCCTGAAAACACTGAAGGAGAAGACATTATTTCATTCTTAACAACCTGGATTGCTGAATTTTTAGACTTGAAAGAGGGACTTTCATTTGGGATTGAAATGGCGCATAGAGCATCAAGGAAACCTGCTTCTAACTCAACAAATACTCCACCTAGATCCATAGTTATAACATTTCTTTTATTTCTGGACAAGGAACTAATATTAAAATCTGCTTGGAGAAAATCACCCTTAAAATACAATCGAAGCCTGACAAGGTTTGGCAAGGATTATTCTTCCAGAATACTAGAACAAAGGAAAAAAGTCTGGCCAATAATAAAACTGTTGAAACAAAACTACATTAAAGCACAGCTGGCCTTTCCAGCCAAGATAAAAATACTTTTTGCCAATGAGATGAGAACCTTTAATGACTTAGAAGCTACTATTTTCATCAAAAACAACAACATAGTATCTATCCCTGAAGAAATGGAATGGATGGCCCCTACTCTTAAAAGAATAAAAGAAACAAATCCTTGGACTGATGCTAGAAAGAAGAAACAAAAAACTGATTCCAAGATAGCTGTCCCAAAAAATAACTCTTACAACTACATCTCTCAAAGTATCAACTGATATAGTACATCACTTGTCATCTGTTTTTATTTAAAAAAGGAGGGTTTCTTAAACAACTGAGAAACAGTAATGATTTATTCAGAATGTTCAAAGAGTCCAGTAATTCTTCACAAACAAAGGTAGGTCAAGATGGGTTACTATTTACATTATATATAAACCAAACAAAGCAACACAGGTTCATAGGTAGGTACTAGGCTATCTGCCCGAGGACATTTATAAGCCTAGCCAGAGTGTGTTGGCTTTCACCGCCCCATTGATTAATTAACTGATCCTCTGTCAAGCAGAGCCAATGCAGTGATCCCAGGGGTGTATTTTCTGTTACCCATCCACTTTTCAAGGTTTCTCTTGAAGAGTGTTAGTGAAGGGCTCTGCCTGATGTAATTTGGAATTTTGTTCCAAAGCATGGGGAGTCTCTGTGACAGGAATCTATCCCTCCAGCATGTTTTATTTATTGTTGTGGCGAGGTTTAGCTCACTAGAGCATGTGGCTCGCAGTGACTTGGATTTCTTTAGGTGGATCATGTCCATCAATTCTGAGTTGGACATGGCTTTGTAAGTCAGGCAGAGATCACCTCTGAGTAAGCGATATGCCACTGAGTACAGCCAGAGTTTTTTCAGTCGGGCTGCATAGGACATATGTTTGAGGCCAGTAATCCTCTTGGTGAGGTACTTTTGTGGTCTTTCCAGCTGTTGTAAGTGTCTTCTGAGGTACATCCCAAATGGGGCATTGTACTCTATGATGGGGCAAATGAGTGACGAGTAGAGGGGCACTATAACCTCTTTATTTCTAGATGCGAACCCTTTAGTAATTAGATGAGCCACATAGAAGGATTTCCTAACTACTTTGGCAATATGATTGTCAAAGGAGCGATTACTATCTACCTGGGTCCCCAGATCTCTTATTACCTCTTCTGTATTAAGGGGGCTGCCACCTATGTGGTAATTTGTGGGTGTTTTATTTTTCCTAAATGGGATGACTACGCATTTTTTGGCATTTAGCTTGAGGCCATGACTTTGACACCAGGTGTCTGTCTCAGTAAGGCCCTTTTGGAGGATGTCCGTGTCAGCCGGAGAGTCAATTATGGCTCCCAGTTTGCAGTCATTGGCAAACTTGGTTAGCCATAGTCCTCCTGTGTTTGCCTGTACCTCTAAAAAGTATATGCCGAACAGTAGGGGTCCCATGACCGAGCCTTGTGGGACACCACTTGTGACTGGTTTAGAGTCGGACCTGGAGCCCGCTATTCTTACCGTGTGAGTTCTGTCTGTAAGCCAGTTGGCAACCCATCTCGTGATGTAGGGGTTTATGTTCAGGCTGGTGAGTTTTTCTGTAAGACCCGAGTGGGGAATGGTGTTGAAAGCCTTGGCAAGGTCAAGGTAGGCTGTGTGAACCACCTTTCCCTCATCTATGGCCTTGGTGACTATCTTGAAGAAGTCAACCAGGTTTAGTAGGCATGATCTGCCCTTAACAAAGCCGAACTGGGTCAGGTTTTGTGTTTGGAAGTTCCCAATGTCTTTGTTAATGAGTTCCATGATGATGCGTTCCATAGCATTGCAGACTAGGCTAGTCAGGCTTATGAGGTGATAGTTACCAGGGTCAGTTGCGGCCCCTCCTTTGTGGAGAGGAATAGCCATTGCTGTGCGCCATTCTATGGGCATGTAGCCTGTGGAGAGGCTGAGGTTGAACAATGTGTTTAGGTGGGGGTTTGTTCTGTAGTTCATGCAAGACGCAGCCTGGGACACCATCTGGTCCCACTGACACTGTGTTTTTGGCTTTTGAAAGGGCTGTTTTCACCTGTGCATCTGTGATTTTTGGGACACTACACTTTTCCGGCAGTGTTGTGGGCCCTTTTGGAGGTGAGAGGGGGGTGAAGTTTGCACTGAATATATCTGCCAGGATGTTGGCAATATCAGTAGGTTCAGTATATTTTTGTGCTCTTTTGCAGTAGTTCAGTGCATATCTGCGAGTTGCCACTTAGATTCTTAACATAGCTAAAGAAAGTTTTGTGGTTATCTTTTAAATCCTTGGCTATTTTTCTTTTGAAGTTAGCCTTGGATTATTTCATGAGGGACCTTAGTTTCTTACTGATACTGATCATGGATGTCTTTCCTTCTTGGGATTTGATTTTTTTCTGAACTAGTTTCCTCTTTCTATTGTATAGCCTGTTTATTGCAGGGATCCACCAAACTGGTTTCCTTCTCTTAGAGGAGTGAGTCTTGGTTTTGCTAGGGATGGCATGATCCATGCATCCTTGCAGGTGCTCATAGAGTGCATTTGTAAAGGTTTCTGCATCTTGGGCAGCATTATCCTTTAGTGTGGGGGCTGTGAAACTTACCACCTTTGTCTTAAGTAAGGTAAAGTTTGCTTTAGAAAAGTTTTTTACTGTGGTTTCCTTAGTTGGGGGTGGTGGTGGGGTGTGGACATCCAGAGTGATTAGTTTATGGTCTGATCTAACCAGTGATGGGTTGACCTCCGGTGTAGAACACCTGTTGCCCATGTTGGTGATGATCAGGTCCAATATGTTTTCACCTCTGGTAGGAGAGTTTATCAGCTGATCCAGGGCATTTGAGTTGATGAATTCCAGGAAACGCTGGGCTTGGGAATTTGTACTCGAGTAATTTTCCCAGTGAATGGTAGGGTAATTGAAATTGCCCAATATCAGGGTGTTCGGTAGGACCTTCATGTTTTCCAGTGTCTCCAGAAAGGTGGAGTGGTGGTCCTGGGTCATGGAGGGTGATCTGTAGCAGGCCACAATTTGCATTGCAGATTTGCCTGATGTTAGTTGCACATTGATGATCTCAGAGTTATCATGCTGCGCCACTAACCTGGAGGTGTAAATATCCTTGATGAATATGGATACACCCCCTCCTTTTGTGTTTTGGTCCGTGTTCTGTGGACGAAACGTGTGGTATGAGTTGTAGCCCAGTAGTGCTGGGGTGCTCTCTGGAGCCTTGAACCAGGTTACAGTTACTGCACAGATGTCGACATTCTCCATACTGAGAAGTGCTTTGAGCGCGTGCATTTTGAGATTTAAACTCCTGGCACTGAGTAGCATAACCCTCAGTTTTTTGTTAATTGTGCTATTTATGGGAAGTGGGTTTGACTTTTGAGCCTTGCCTAAAAAAGGCACTATGGGGCCAGCAAGAGCCTTGTCCAGTATTCAAAAGCCTAGGGGTGACAGGTGCAAGCCGTCTCTTGCGAAGTAACGCGGCTTGTCGAGCATGTCGTCCCAAGCTGACAGACACTGGATCCCCTTTGAATGACACCAGAAGCTTAGCCAATTGTTGAAATTGATCATGTTTTCTTTATACTGAGGTATAATTCTTGGTGAAGGCAGGATGCTACTCAGGATCACGGTTATACCAGCCTGGGCTGCATGATCAGAGAGCTCTTCCATGTTTCTTTTCATGTAGTCCAGAGAAGTATGTCTCAGGTCATTCGCACCAACATGAACAATGACAGAGTCATATTTGTACTTGTTCTGGAGTGACCTGAGTGCTTGTGTTATATGGCGGATTCTGGCTCCCGACAAGCAGCTAACAGTAACCTTCTGCTTGTCCAGCCTAGTGAGTGGGACGTCAGTGTGCCTGACTATAGAGTTACCTATTACTAGTGTGTTAGGAATGTTATTTCGCCTTAAGGACTGTGATTGTGCGGCACACTGATTTTGTGTTTTATGTGTTGTCTGGTTTGTGACGGGAAGTGCAGGTTGTTTGGGTGTCTGCTTTGGAGGTCTCTGATGCTTTTGCAGGTTTTTATTTAGAGCCTCCGAGTATGATTTTGTGTATTTATGTGTATGTTTTGCCAGTGATGTTTTAGTAGGTCTGTGTGTGGCTGGAGGTGTGGTGCAAGTGTTAACCTTATCCTCTTGACTGTCTGTTCCAGTCTTGGGTGGAGACAGCTTAGCTTCCAGTTTGGTTGTATAATTTCATCTCTCACATATGTTAGTGTTTTGTGGTAGGAGGAGAGGGTTGTCTGTGTACATGAGGCAGCTGTAACATTGCCTCAGGATACCCAGATTCATCAACTGGACTGGAGAGTGCACCTGAAGTTGCCCTTTGGTCATGCCTGAATAGTAGGGTGAGCTGCTTAGTCACTTGGTTGGTGAGCGGTGAATAAAGAGCCTTGCCCTGCTGGGCAATCAGTGTCAGGGTATATTAATGCTTGCTAGTAGGTCTGAGCAAGTGCTGGGCTGTAAGATGCTTTTTGAGTGCTTAGGTTGAGAGTTAGACTAGTTTCAAGGGAAAAACTGAAGAGGAGACTTAGTGGAACCAGGAATATTTTAACCGTAGCTAACCAGCACTGCCCGGTGCACAAAACCATGCAAACGTGGTTTTTATAGTAGGGAAATGAAAGAGATAGAAATTAGCCCAAAATGGCCAATAAACTACTAACTTCTGGGCTGGAACCACTCCTCCAGGGACAGATAGGTTGCTCAAAGCTCCCGTCTCTCACAGGTGAACAGCGAAACTTCCTTCTATCAAAGTAAGGTATGGGCAACTCAGAAACTAGTATCACAGCCCTGAATTCAGCACTAGCCTGAAAAGTGGACTATACTAGCTTAGAAAGGCGGGAAACAAGGAATTTTTTTTTTTTTTTTTTTTTTAAAAGATAAGGCAAAAACAGTAAAAAATACACTTAAAACAGCTTTAAACGACTCCAAACAATCAGAAAAGGCTATCACACTTTAGTATGTAGCCTACAACAGTTAAACAAATTATTTAAACAAAAAACTTTTTAAGAGTGCAGGCAGCCAAATAAGTACAATATGTGAAAAAAACAAGCTTTTAAATCACAATAAATGCTGGAAAATCTGTGTTTAGGTGGAAAACAATTAAGTACAGCAAGAAAGTACAGAAAACTTACTTAATCACTCCAAAGTCTCTCTTCTAAGCTAGAAAGCTTGTATCAGTTTAAGGCTTTCTAGTGCTACCCAGTAGGTTAGTTACAGGAAAGATGGGAAACAAGTGCAGATGTGGTCTTTTATACCAGAAAGTTGAAAGAGACGGACAAACCAAATGGTCAATAAACTACAATTTCTGGGCCAAGAACCTCTCCTCTCATGGTAGACAGGCTACCTAGTGCTTACCACTCCCACTGATAAGCTAGAAGGCTTTATTCCAACACAGAAAGGCTTGCGGGGCTCAGAAGCTTACCGACAATCCTGGATACAGCAACTGTGTATCTGGACTAAGCTATTTACAGGAAAGGTGGGAAACAAGCGCAAGTGCGGCTTTTAAACCAGAACGTTGAAAGAGATGGAAAAAACTGCCCAAACAGCCAATAGCTACAATTTCTGGGCCAGGAACCATTCCTCTTGTGGTAGATAGGCTATCTGATGCTTACCACTCCCACTGATAAGCTAGAAGGCTTCCCTCCAATACAGAAAGGCTTGGGGGGCTCAGAAGCTTACAAAGAGTCCTGGATACAGCAAATCTGTACCTGGACTAGACTAGTTACAGGACAGACTGGGAACTAGTACAAACATAGGCTTTTAAGCCAGCAAGTTGAAAGAGATGGAAAACTGCCCAAACGGCCAAATAAACTACAATTTCTGGGCCAAAACTCACTCTTCCCATGGAAGTTAGGCTACCTAGTGCTTACCACTCTCACTGATAAGCTAGAAGGCTTCCCTCCAGCACAGAAAGGCTTGGGGGGGCTCAGAAGCTTGCTAACAATCCTGGATACAGCAACTCTGTAACCGGACTAGCCTAGTTATAGGAAAGGCGGGAAACAGACACAAGTGCGGCTTTCAAACCAGAAAGTTGAAAGAGATTGAAAAAAACTGCTCAAACAGCCAATAGCTACAATTTCTGGGCCAGGGACCACTTCTCTTGTGGTAGATAGGCAACCTGATGCTTACCATTCCCACTGATAAGCTAAAAGGCTTCCCGCCAACACGGAAAGGCTTGGGGGGTTCAGAAGCTTACAAAGAGTCCTGGATACAGCAAATCTATACCTGGACTAGACTAGTAACAGGGAAGGCAGGAAACAAGTGCAAACACAGACTTTTAAATCAGAAGGTTGAAAGAGATGGAAAAGCTTCCCAAACAACCAATAAATTATAATTTCTAGGCCAGAAACCACTCCTCCTGTGGTAGATAGGTAACCTAGTGCTTACCACTCCCACTGATGAACTAGAAGGCTTCTCTCCAACACAGAAGGGCTTGGGGGTGCTCAGAAGCTTACCAACAGTCCTGGATACAGCAAATCTGTACCTGGACTACACTATTTATAGGAAAGGCAGGGACCAAACACAAAACGGGCTTTTAACCAGAAAGTAGAAAGAAAAACTGCCCAAACAGCCAATGAACTGCAATTTCAGGGCTAAAACACACTCTTCCCATGGTAGATAGGCTACCTAGTGCTTACCACTCCCACTGATAAGCTAGAAGGCTTCCCTCCAACACAAAAAGGCTTCGGAGGCTCAAAAGCTTACCAACAGTCCTGGATACAGCAAGTCTGTATCTGGACTTGACTAGTTACAGGAAAGGCAGGAAACAAGATTAGAATTTTTTTTGTTACAGAAAAGTGGCTAAAACAGCAGTAAATACAATTCAAATTGTAGTGCAGGCCAGCACACCAGTGTGTGTAGCAACACTACGGCAAATACAGTTCAAATAAATACAATTAAATTAACAAATAACTAAAAAACAAGTGCAGAAGGCAGCAAATTAGAAGGCTACTAACAAGCAGTAATAAGTGCAGAGTAAGAGCGACTGAACAGATAACAGCACACAGAAGAGCAACTAAGACAGTTACAGTAAGAGAAGCTGAATAAAAAAAAAAAAAAAAATATATATATATATATATATATATATATATATAGAGAGAGAGAGAGAGAGAGGGAACAGAGCAGGATTAAGATGCTACAGGGGTTGTCCTTCCCAAATGCTCTCTTTGTACGCAGTAGGAGTGCCTGAAATCAGAATATGATCTCACTGCACTCAGTTGAGTGAGCAAATAAGATGGGCCCAGAAGGAGTATCCAAATACAAATCTACAAGAGGGGTGGGCAATTTTGAAGCCACCAACACTAACACCAAAACAAGAACAGGGAGGGTCGGTGGGAACTAACTGTAGAGAGACAGCCACAACTTCAGTTGAGTTAATATTCAGTGAAAAACACAAATAAATAAATAAATTAAATACAGTACTATATGCGAAAGAGCAGATAAAAGTGTACTTAAATTCACTTATACATCCAGCTAATTTCAGATAGATGTTAGCCAGACAAAGCTCTGATATTAAGCAGAGATAACTCAAAATGAACCACTTATATAAGGCATGACAGAATGTCAGTGATGAGCTGAAACTACCCCCACTGCTATCAATGGCTATACAGATATTCTAAAAAGTACTCTGTAGAGAGACAGCCACAACTTCAGTTGAGTTAATATTCAGTGGAAAACACAAATAAATAAATTAAATACAGTACTACATGCAAAAGAGCAGATAAAAGTGTACTTAAATTCACTTATACATCCAACTGATTTCAGTTAGATGTTAGCCGGCCAAAAATATAAACATAGAAGTTTCTATTCCCCTACTTGAACTCAGTGAATACTTATCTTGTTCATTTTTCGTTGTTTTTACTTATAATAATTTCAGTAATTAATCAACTAATTCAACAAGGCACCATTCATCAAAGTTCAGACTCAAATGTAACAAATTAACATCATATATAATAGCAGTAACAGTAGATTGTTTTGAAAAATAAATGCTGTCATGGAGACGAATGCCTTCTTCAGTTAAAGTATGATTTAGAAATGTCATGTATATCCTGGTTGAATAATAGTAGCAAGCTCTTAGTACAAATGTCATCATTATTCTGTCTAAATATAGTTAATATCAATTATGGCAGGTATCATAGCTTTGTGTGCTGTTTGATCAATCCTGATATGGTGTGCATGGATGCAGCTGTGTCCGGCAGCTAGTACAAATGTCATTATTATTCTGTCTAAACATAATAAATATCAATTATGGCAGGTATCATGCCTTTGAGTGCTATTTGATTAAGCCTGACATGGTGTATGTGGATGCAGCTGTGTCTGGCAGCTGTTGTGTGTTGCTGATTTAATCTCTGGGAGGCTGTGGGTTGCGGCTTGTGGTCAAGGTTTGCTGATGCTTGTGTATTAGAAAGAGACATTTGGTGTTTTAGCCTGGATCCAGGGGAGGGGGTGGATAGAGCTGTAGTTTGGGATATTTTGTCAGACAGTGTTTTGTTTGTGCGTCTGCTGAGTAAGAGGTGGGAGGGCTGGAGGAGTGTGTTGTCTCTTGTTGTGGCAGCTTGTTGGGAGCTTTTTTTTTTTTTTTAATCTGTTTGCTCTCTGTTCGTTTCCTGGCTGCTGCCTCACTGAAAGGGAGGGAATTTAGGCTTGAAGTTGCAGTGAAGTGAAGCTTTACTTCAGGTGCATCGTGAGCCTCTGGTATGCAGTACACAGACATAGTAACAGAAAAAGATGCTCCCAGGTTGCTATGGTAATAGAGACAGCATGACAATAATGCTTAATGGCTCCGAGGAGCCTCCCAGATGATTCTTGGCAATGATGTTTTTTGGTTTAAAAAAAAAAAAAATATATATATATATATATATATATATATATATATATATATATAAAACTGCTGTGGTGGTGCTGCAGTAGCATTGTCGCCTCATAGTAAGATGTCCTGTTCGATTCTGAGCTAAAGCGTCTCCTGTCTGGAGACATGCGTGAATGGGCATACCTTCGTTGAAGGTTGTGCGTCAGGGCTGGCAACTCGGCACGTAAAAATATACTGCCAATCATTAGCGGACCAGAGTTCTGCTGTGGCGACCCCTAACCAGGAAAAGCTGAAAGACACAACAACATATATAATAGAAGGGCTGTTTTAAACCACATGTACACATATTAATGGTCTCCCAACACTTTGTTTAGCTCATTAAGTTGATTCTTGATAAAAAAACACACAGTAGTTATTTAATGTACGATTTTAGTAAATCTAGACATAAAATATATAATTGTTATATAAGATGAAGCAGTCTGCTGAATTTAGATATTAAAAACAGGATTTAATAACATGGGCTTGTGTATAATAACACAACTGTCTTAACTTGTCATAAATAACATACACTACACTGAACATCAAGGGGAAGCATGATGATTTTCTTATATAAGTAAATATGCATAACAAGTCATGTAATTGCTTTAACTTGAATTGTAGTTTTTGTAACCCATCTTGCCCATATGTATTACTTAAGTGGTTACCAAGGTAACTAATGTTTTATACATGACATCAAACTGACAAAGTTGTTCAAGAGAAACAATAGAAGCCTGAACTTGAAATGTCACAGAATGTAACAATCATATTCTGAACAAACAGTATTAAACTCACAATAGACAGTTTAATAACATGGGCTTGAGTTTAATAACACTACTGTTTTAACTTGTCATAAATGACATATACTATATTGAACATCAAGAGGAAGCATGATGATTTTCTCATATAAGTAAATGTGCATAACAAGTCATATAATTGCTTTAGCTTGAATTGTGGGTCTGTGACACATCTTGACAATACATAATACTTAAGCTGTTACCAAGGTGACTAATGTTTTATACATGACATCAAACTGACAAAGTTGTTCAAGGGAAACAATAGAAGCCTGAACTAGGAATGTCACAGAATGTAACAATCACATTCTGAACAAATAGTATTAAGTTGACAATAATCACTGAGTTTAACCTTTGCTGATTATATAAAATAGAATGTTGCCATTTAAATCAAAAACTTTAAGTATATGCCATAAAATGGCAATTTATGGATATGAAAATGAAACTTGTAATCATTAATCACAATAAGTGAATTTGTTGTTTTTAACCTACAATTTCAATCATTTTATAATAATAAGTGACAGATATGAAAATCCTTATGTATAGAAAATGGGGGTTGCACTGATAATTAAAATGCACTAACTTTCATCAATGTTTACATAAAACAAACTTGATGCTTTAAGTAAGTTAGCAACAAAGTGATTACTTAAATGCTGGTAAACAATGAAATATAACTTCTGATATATTCAGTAAAATACATTGTATTATAAACATTAGGTATAAATATCATTACCATCTATTTATATTAAGTAATAATTTTTGAAAGACTTCATCAATAAGGGTGAATATGTTAAACTGTGTGCTATAATCTTTTACTGAGGTTTTATATATGATACAGCCTACTTTACTATGACTGAATTGCTTGTCATTTATCTTTCATGTAAATATTAATTACTTATACAATACGTAGACATTTATATTGTATTAGAATTCTGCCTAATCTACAATAGTACTATATCTGTTCAAAATAATATAAATATTCCTTATTCCTTTTACAAATATTCTCCATATGAAAATTCAATTTATGGAGCTCAGATGTTCTGGATTGTCAAGGTATGAGTGATAATCTGATGGACTTAGGTTTATCCATCAGACTAGGAATGATTTTCATTCCATGGCTAGTGCGGATCTTAGTTTTGTAAACATTTATTAATTTAAATGTATTTGACAAAAACATTTTTAGTATGCCTGACCAAAACATTACTTTATTGGTAAACACTCAAAGTATAAAACTGATAATTTCCTTTAAAAGCTCAAACATATACCTTAGAGTTATTAGAGGAAAATGTTTAATAACCTCAATAAAACAAAAAATACAACATCTAAATAACCTAAGATGGATTTAACGTTATTATCTTTAAATACCAATGGCTTAAACAATCCTAACAAGAGATCAAATCTACTGATATATTTAAAAATGAACAAAGCACAAATTGACTTCCTTCAAGAAACTCATTGCCAAACAAATGACAATTACAAATGGAATCCTAAGGAATATATGATATTGGTGCAATCCACTTATAAGACAAAGACAAAAGGGGTAACAATTTTATGGAAAACAAATGTGATTAACCCAGAAATCATTTATAAGTATGAAGATAAAGAAGGCCTTACAGTATTAGTGATAGTTAAATATAATATCAGAATGTGGACCCTAGCCAATCTATACTGGCTTCCAGGCATTGGATGAGGAACTGTTAAAAACACTTGGATGTCATTTCCAATAATTATAAAGGCAACTTAATATTAGGCAGAGATTTTAATTGTATATTTGAAATCTCTGAAACTACAAATAAAAGACTGCTGCGTACATCTGCTGTATCAAAAGCTTTAAACAAGTGGGTAGAATAATTTCATCTTGTAGATACTTTCAAATTTAAAGAAGATAAATCTTTGTTGTTTTCCCATCAAGATCACAGATTTGGTACCCAAACTAGAATAGATAAAACATTTGCTGCCCATGACCTACACTCTAAAATCATTAATTTCTCAATCACTCACTGCCCCTTTTCAGACCACAATTCATTGATACTAAAACTTCAAAATGGGTACAAACCATCAATCTTTAACTCCAGAATTTCAGCATATATAACTAAAATTAAAGAGTTCAAACCCTGGTTATTATCTGAATTACAATTCTTCTTAGATATTAATTACACCACAGAGATAAATAAAATAATGATATGGGACTCATTAAAAGCTTACATATATGGTAAACCCCCCTAACTTGGTATAAAAAAATCACAGAATGGGATTCTGAATTATTAGATCTACAATCCAAACTTTTGTCAGTAAAAGTTGAAAAAATCAAAATCATTTGAGATGAAAAAGAATGTAGAAGTATTAAACAATAAATACAATGCAATTCTAACACATAAAACTAGTTTAGCTTTATAAAAACTAAAAATTAATACCTTGGCCACTTCTCCCGCATATCTACGTAATTTATTCACAAGAATCAAAATACAGTCAAAAGCTAATAACATTAAAAGTATCCTCCATGAAAAGAAAGGGAAAAATTTCTCAGATATAGGTGACATTCTTGATGCCTATAGAAATCACTATATGGAACATTTCCAAAAAGAAAATATACATAACAATCAATTAAAACTAGGTGAAAAATGTTGTAATGTAAAAAAAGTCAGAAGAATTAAAACTAGATCTGCAAGCACCCATATCCTACAAAGAAATTACAGATTCAATAAAAGAGGGTAAAAATAATAACACTCCAGGTATAGATGGCATAATTATGAAAATATATAAACTTTTTCCTTCAAAGATACTATCCCTCTTCCATAAAACTCTATTAGAAATTCAGTAACAAGCTTTAATACCACCCTCTTGGAGACATTCCTTAATCACACCAATCCTAAAGGAAAACCAATCCCCAAACCTCTGTACCTCATATAGACCTATATCATTATTAAATAATGACTATAAGATATTTATGACAATATTAACTAACAGAATGAAAATACTACTATCCAAAACAATAAATAATGATAAAACTGGATTTATATATTATAGATGCACACATGACAATATTAAAAGGGTAATTTCTGTTATAGATTATATTAATAAAGAAAATAAAGAAACACTCATAATTGGCTTAGATATAGAGAAAGCCTTTGATTCCCTAAATTGGGACTATTTATTCAAAATGCTGGTGTTATTTGAATTTTCTCCTTCCTTTGTTCATCTACTAAGGAATATATATACAAATAATTTAACATATGTTAAGGTAGGTCCTTTCATATATAATCTATACATATAACAAAGGGTACTAAACAAGGATGTCCCATGTCACCAATTCTATTTGCTTTGGCTATTAAAATATTGCTAGATTCAATACGTAACAATACAAAAATCAAAGGAGTAGATGCTTATGAACAATACAATTCTAAAGTAATGCTCTTTGCTGATGATATATTATTAACATTATCCAATACAAATGAGACATTAGAAGAAGTAGATATTTTAATTGATCCATTTTACAGGACTTCACAACTCCATTTCAATAAATCAAAATCAAAATTGTTATTTTTAAATAAAAAAATTGCAGATGAAGGGGAATCACATTATAGGGAAACATGAATCTACCTTTAAATATCTAGGAATTGAGTTATGCAAGGATAATAATGAACTAGCCTCAAAAAAACTACATCAATACAATTAAAATTTCTGTGGAAAAGTGGAACAAAATATTAACATTTGAAGATAGACTACAGTTAATAAAAATGAGTTTACTACCCAAGATTCTATATATAGCTTTGGCAATACAATTGTTACCAGAAAGGAATATACTCAAAGAAATAATCTCATGCCTAATAAAATTTTTGTGGTTTCCCAAAAGAAACTGAATAGCTTTAATACATCATATCAGACCATGGAAACAGGGAGGATTAAACTTCCCTGATACAGAAACATATATAAAAGCATCAACATCTAAAACAATCTCAGACTGGATAAGTCCAAATTATTCTGCAAATTGAAAAGAATTACTAACTGTAATATCAATAAACAAATTTGATTTACAAAAAAAAATCAAATAACAGATAAAAACAATTTGCCATGGCACATATTATGTATTAGTATGCAATACAACATAACTAAGCCCACTAAAACTCATATGATTAATTATTACATTGACTCATTTAGGAAAATTATTAATGCAAATATAGATTTAAAAATCTGGTTTGATCTTTTCACACCATTCATAGTTACAAAGAGCTATCCACATAAATATACAGAGAAATAATTAATTCCTGGGAACAGAAAGGATTTGTTTGTTGGTTTCAATGCATCAAAGAACTAAAAGTTCTGGGTATGCAAACAATAGAAACAAACAACATACAAAATTCCACAACAAGATTGGCTAACTATGCAAAGCATTCTGATGTATTCGCAAGATTTATGCAGAATAATTAGTTATTCTTCATTTAAAGAAATACATAAACTTACAAAATACCTATATGAAATCATACATAATAATTATGACATGGGAAATAGTATTTTGAAATTTTGCAAGATATTGATAAATTATTAAACAACAGCCAAATCCTCATATTGGAATTATACAACAAAAGGACACTCATTACAGCTAATTGAAGAAATTAAATCAAATATTTTATTCTCAATAAAACATGCATCCTTTACACAATACTGGAAGGTTTTTAATTGGAAATGCTTGCACAGATCATTCTTAACTCCAGACAGAATTGCTAAAATTAATTCTTCCACAAAGGGAATATGTTGGAGATGTGAGCAAATACACAATGCAGATTGGAATCACATTTTATTCAGCTATGTTAAAATTAAGCCATTTTGGAATGGCATTAAAAAGTTTTTACAAGCTTTTTTTGATGAATCATTTAACTTATCTAAAGCACTAGTATTATTAAATGTGTATGAAGGTCCTCATTTGAATGAGTCAAATATGTATCTAGTTTGGACAATACTTGCAATCTCAAGGAAGTGTATAATGAGAAGATGGAATACAATCACAATACCAACTTTGGAAGACTTCTACAGCATACTGAAGACCACAGCATTGTTGGAAATTAAAATTAAAGAATTAAGGATTCAGCCTAAGCCATTTATTAACAATCCATGGAAAAAAGACTTATCATTGATTGACACTTTACAATAACTGAACAGATACACTCTGATAACTGGATTGTTATACCTATAAAGTAATTGTATATATACTGAGCTCTGTTATAGTGTCAGGCTGATGTAAATAGTGTACATAGTTATTTAGGATGTTATATACAAATACTATGGAATTTATTCAACTGTATTTGAAAAAATTTTTTGAGAAAAAAAAAAAACATGGCAGTCACCCTTATACACCTGTAGGATTACTCGTTATACAGGTAAGGTCTGAGAAGAAGTGGAGGTATGTGTGTCAGTGTACATATGTGAAAAGTCCCTTTATACAGTACTGCAGAGTATAGCAACCTACGCATCCTGCAGGAAAATGCCACTATTGAAAATGAGTCTTTATGGAAAGGACACACAGAGCAGTAGTATGTGTATCTTGCAGTTTAATAGATTCAGCACTGTAAAACTTAGATGAAGTTGGGAGATAGTGTCCAGCATACCAGCTTGGCATACCCTACAGTGTAGGGGACATGTGTGTCATGTTTGTAAACTAAGGTTAGAAGTTGACTGACATTCTGCTTCATGACCTGTACAATCACACCAACACATACATGCATGCATATAATATGGATAGTGTGTGTGTGTGTGTGTGTGTGTGTGTGTGTGTGTGTGTGTGTGTGTGTGTGTGTGTGTGTGTGTGTGTGTGTGTGAGCGTGCATACCTATGTATGCATATCTGTGTATTTCAGTTGCACCTTCATGGAATGATCTGCATACCACTGCATATAACACAGTATTAGCATAACTGGTACACAGGCGTGAGTGAGTGATGCGGATGGGGGAAAAAGTGTAACTGCATACATCATTAACAATTCCTGCCCACCATTCACCATTTGCATCTCATTATGGGTCTGCACTCAATGACAGACCTAATTTTCCCTGTTATGTTTCATAGCTCTGTTAAGCTGTACAGCAAAGGATGCCTAGCTCAATGGTATAAAAGGATGGAGTTCTGACTTTGACCCAGGTGATTAGGGTTCAGTTAAAGGCTCATAGGTAAGTACTAGGCTAGCTGCCCTTGCAGACAATTTTAAGCATAGACAATATCTCTTTCAATGAGAAGACTTAAGTCCTGTACCTTGCAACTGCGAGTTAAACACATTAACCATTACAACAACCCCCAACCCCGGGAAAAGAAATATAGGTTCCTAGGTAAATGTTAGGCTAGCTACCCTTGCAAGGGTAGCTAGCCTAACATTTACCTGGGAACCTAGGTAAATGTTAGGCTAGCTAGGTTCCTAGGTAAATGTTAGGCTAGCTACCCTTGCAAGCCATGTTAAGCCTAGCCAATTTACTTTCAAAGGTGAGAATTAAACCCTGCACCTTTTGTCTGTGAGGTAAATACCTTAACCATTATGCAAGCCTCGAACCATTAGCAGCCCCTGCAGTGGAGAAGGAAATGAAAGACTGTGGTCACTCACCTCTCAGATGGTGGGAGGGATTTACACACATACACACAAACATGCAAACACAAAGGCACATTGAGTAAGGAAGCTTCCTCTGATGGAGACCAGGGAAACCACAACTCTTGCCACATGTGGAGGGGCAATTACCCATGATGGCTGTCTGAATGATAGCCTTTCCTGGTTGACCCTCACTCTGGTGATGAGGAATGAATGGGCTAAATACTAAGCTAATCGACCAAGCAAGGAAGAGATGATCAACAAGCATTGGGAGGAAACACTGGTAAAAATAAATTAAGTATACAATACCCTATTGGTGCAACTGTAGAGCAGCTGTGTACTAGTAGTAAAAGACAAGTTAAAGAGTTTATTATGGTTTACTGCTGACAAGTCTAGTATATGTGTATACAAGTATATGTATAGCACTATACAAACGTGTGTGTGTGTGTGTGTGTGTGTGTGTGTGTGTGTGTGTGTGTGTGTGTGTGTGTGTGTGTGTGTGTGTGTGTGTGTGTGTGTGTGTGTGTGCATGTGTGTGTGTGTACTGCTCAGTACATTATACAATACTATTAATTTATCACTCTATCTGTATATAGGTCTCTGTGTGTGTTTACAGGGCCTGCCTTATGTCTGCAAAAATAGCAATGCATCAGTGCCAGCTCTGGAACAGCAACTTTTTAGTACCATCTGCATGGATGATACACCAAAATTGGGTGTTAGATCACTGGTTTAATCCTTGGACTTCCTTCTCTGTGGTCTGCATTAGCACCATTAATCAAGCTGAAATCCTCATTTCCTTATGTTCCCTGCATGTGCAGCAGAGATCTGTGATGTACTCTGTATATGGAACAGCTGTTTGCCTTGAGGAGCTTTGAAATTATAACAAATACAAGTCTGTAGGAGAATGGAACAGCTTCATAGTATGATATGGATGTTAGAGACATCAGTAGATTGGCTAGTCAGGTATGAAAGTATAGGGTGTTATTAGACAGGAAGAGGCACTGAGAGGCCTACAGACAGGATGGGTGGGAAAGGTTGGGAGAAGACAGGCAGAGGCAACATAATGAGGCAGAGGTTGGTAGAGAACTGCCAGCAAATGGAATGGCACTGAGTAAGGTGAAAGGAGAATATGCAATGATGCAGTTATTTAAGAAAGGACTAGGGGAAGAAAGTCAGAATGGAAGGAGATATGGAAAGAGAAATGACAAGTAATAATGTTCAACCTGATCATCTCTTGTTCTCTCCCCCCAACATCACAAGGGAAGTCAGGAGAAAAGGACACAGCCTGATGGGGGAGGCATAGAGCAAAAGTGACAGACTAGTAGGGATGTCTTGAAGGAAAAGTATGGCGGGGATGGGGGGGGGTATTACACACACACACCACAGGAAGGAAGACAACCAGCACAGATAGTGAGGAAGTCTAATAAGGTGGAAGGGAATGAAGACTGGAAATGATAGGAAAGGTAGTGGCACAGTGCAGAAAATAAGGGAGTGAAGAACTAGTATGACGACAGAAAATAGTTTTTGTGATGGGGCACTCAGTCACAAAGGGAATCAGGAGTTTAGATGAGTGAGAAAGAAGGGT
The DNA here is from genome assembly GCF_019279795.1 of Protopterus annectens. Taxonomy (NCBI): domain Eukaryota; kingdom Metazoa; phylum Chordata; order Ceratodontiformes; family Protopteridae; genus Protopterus; species Protopterus annectens. Next base: position 655,337,751 of record NC_056727.1, read on the forward strand.
CCAGCTCTTAGTGAAACTATTCCTGGAGTAACGGATGAGGAGGAGCACAAAGAGAGCAGCAAGAGGGAGAGATGGGCACATGATGTGAAGCATGTAAGTCCCAAGGATATGTCAAAAGAGATAGTTGATGTGGAAGCAGGCAGGGGTCAAGGAGATTGCAGGAAGATGTTAGTAGAGGATGTTAGAAGTAGCATTCTCAGAAGTATTAGCTGTATTAGCAGACAGCATAAACAGAAAAAGATTAGGGAGTATAACAACTGACTGCAGCAGTGGGCAAAGGAGAAAGTTTTAGGACTACAGTGTGATGTGGAGACATGGTAGAGAAATCAGCACTATGCCAAACACAGGTACTATCTTAGCCTAAAAGACTACTGGTGTGCTTAATGCAGGATTGGAAATGTACTCCTCAATAATTATACCTTTAAAATAAGATTGAAGGGTGATGGCTAACAGAACTACAACTGGAGTATGTGTTTGGGCAGCAGATAGACAGTAAAAAGAGAAGCAGAACATAGCAGAGAAACAAACAAGGGGGGCTTAGATAGTCTCAGGATAATTTGAAATGCAAGATGTCTGTCTAGGAAAATGGGCGAGCTGCAAACAGTGATGCAGGAGGGGAATGTGGACATTGCTGGTATCATGGAAACATGAGCCCATGCCAGAATGGGTTGGAATGTAGAGGTGGATGGGTATATGTTGTCCAGGAATGACAGAGAAGGTAGCCACAGGAGTGGTAGTTACACCCTATGAAAATGAATACATCAGATGTGAGATTATAGAGATGGATGAACACCAACCCAGGAATGGGACAAGGAAACAGCCAGGAACACATGCTAGGATAAGTGCCCTGGCATTTGAGGTAAAGAAAAAATGGGATTTCTGCTGGACTACTACAATATATCATTCATCAGATACAACATGGAGGATGAGAAACTAAGTCTGTATGAGAGACCAAAGGAGTGGGGTAGGCAGCAGAGGGTAATACTTTTTTATAGGGGATCTAAATCTGTCTGGAATAGGCTTGGAGATTCTGAGCTCTAAGGTAGAAAGGGAGTGAGAATTGACTGAGGTCTTAGACCATGAGGAGCTCCGTTACTTGGTGCAGGACTGTACCAAAAGGGTAAATGTCTGAAAGCAGTTCTTGCCAATGAGTGTCATGGATGTCCAGGTTTAGGCACCATTAACTAACAGTGATCATGACACTTTGTGATTTAGAGTTTGGAATAGGATAAGGATAAATAAGGATAAAAAAAAAAGAAAATGGCATGGGATTTTAAAACAGTAGGTTATACCGTGTTGGAGGTGATGGTCAAAGATAAGTTAGGAGACTGGGAGCAAACTAAGGGAGTGAACAAATTCTAGGAATGTTTTGGGGATAGAGCACTGAGAATACAAACAAGGCTGTGAGAAAGCCACAAAAGGCAAAAATAGAAAAAGGCCAATGTGGCTACACTGGAACATGAGACTAACAAATAAGGGCAAAAAAATAGGACCTACAAGAGGTGGAAAGGGGGTTGGGATATGGAGGAGGCACAATACAAACAAACAAGCAAAAAGGCAACAACATTGGTAAGAACAGCAAAGGACAAAACACAAACAAAAATCAAGCAAAAAGGCAACAACCAGATAAGTTTTTGGCATCGCTAATGGACAGACTCTACTGGACCAAACGAGTCCATGTTGATACTATGGTTATGACAGCAGCCACAAAAAAGGAGCTAGCTGAGTAAATCTCCTCTGTCCATCCCCCTAATAGAGAATCAAGGACTTTGGACAGATTTAGGAAGTGCATTTTTGCTTCAGCAACCTTTGCCTTGAGGTCCCTAAATTATTTAGCACACTTTACAAGGCTACAGAGGGATTTGACCAAGAAGCTCACCAAATCCCTCTTGGAGTCCTTGTCTGTGGAGGGCTATAAGAGTGGACTGTTGTGAAGAAGATCTCTATTATCCATTTCTAATGCATCCATGAGGTTAATATCCCATGCTGCAGAGGGTACCTCATGGACTGTCAGTTCAGGCATTGCCATTAGGAGGCATGCCTGGATATGGTTATGCAATTTTGCAGAGCCTTTCAAGTCTTCTTTCATAAATGTTCCTTTTGATGGAATGTCCTTGTTTGGCCCTTCTATAAAAGAGACACTTTCCCATAGTGAACAGGAAAGAAAGACCAGGTCTGCCATAGGGATTCGCTTTTCCATCCCTCAACAGTCTTTCTCCCGGAATCAAAGAGGTGGCAAGAAAATGTGGTTCCATAAATAACAAGGATCATTTCAGGATACACACAGGGACAAGTCCTCCAGGGGCAAAGGGGGGAGTTCAAATGAAAGATGCCATCCTCACAACAGAGGAGGCCTGCAAAACCAGAGTTTCCTAGATTCTTTTCCAGATAGACCCTTTCAGCACTCCTGAATGGTTGCCTTCACCTTTGGAGACAGCTGGGGGGTACTTGTCCTTGCACCCAGACACCTGGACTTCTATAACAAAATATTATTGGGTGCTACAAATAATATCCAGAGGTTATTTCATACCATTTTTCCAGATTCTGAGTGTTTCCATATTTAGTTGACTGGCTTCTCACTACTCCAACCAGGTGTTTGTTAGAACAGCCCAGAGACTATTTGCTTCAACTTTGTCACAGACTAGGCATTTCAGTCAACATCTCCAAATTAAAATTGCAACCAGTACATTGTTTTTCACAAAGAGAGATACTTTACAAACCAATCCATCCTTCTTACCTAAAGTAGCCTATGAATGAAATATCAATCAAACAATTCACCTGCCTGTCTTTTTCCAATTTTTTCAAATAACAGAGAGTACATGCTACATTGGTTAGATGTACAGAGACAACTATGCTTTTATCTACACAGGACTAAGGATTTCAGGAAAATAAACCAGTTGTTTGTATCTTTCTCACTGAACAGACTGGGATCACCAGTTTCTAAAGTTACCCTAGCCATGGATTATGGATTGCATTTCTTTTGTATATACTCAACAAGGCCTTTCCCTATCATAGCATCCTAAGGCATAATCAACTAGATCCATGGCTACTTCCTCTGCCTTTTAGTCTTGAACTTTCATTGATGACATTTGTGCAGCAGCCATCTTGTCTAATGCTCATACTTGCATTGCTCATTACAAACTAGATTTAATTTCTAGAAACAGAACTGCTATTGCTTCAGCAGTTCTTCATAATATCCTTCCATGAGGGTGACCCAAGATTCACATAGCTGGGCACTCTGTCCCATAAGTTGAGAAAGAATGAAAAAGACCACATCAGATTTTAAAGTTATGTATTCACCATAACTACACATCTGGTTTGTCCATTTTCATTGTTCCTCAACTCCCCACCCTCCTTCCCTTTTCTTTTCATCTTTTGGAGTGATCTAATGGATATTTTGGAACGCTTTGTTCCAGGTTTGAGCCCTAGCTTACTGTTATTTCCTTGTCCTTAGGATCTATAAGGCAGAAAACTCATTCTGAGGTATTGTAGGCTGACTGGGGCATTGTGGGTAGAAGTAGGAACTCAAGAGTTGGATCCGCATGTCTGTGGTATGCAGCTGAATCATATACAAGGTTGGATCCATAATCTATACATTGAGGAAGAATGAAAATGGACAACACAGATGCATAGCTATGGTGAGTATGTAACTTTAAATTTTGATCCACTAACAGAAAATAGTATAACACAGAAGTGAAGTGATTGCTTTTTAGACTTCAGTGGTGTCCAGGGCCAGATGCCTAGTAATGACCTATGAATCTTGCTGAAGATCCTAGCTCTATTTCTCAGTTGTCTTGGGCCACTAAGTCCTTGCACAGAGTCACACATTAGGCAAATGGAGGGTAAAGGAATGAAACCCTTAACTAGCATCTCATTAAAAGCTCATAGCCTTAATCCTCCATGCTAAATTCCTAGCTAACCAGTCAATGTTCATTGACTTTTCCCAGCACAGGAAACTGATAGGAAAACTGTAAAACTCAGGGGTAGAACCAAGGCTGAGGAACTGGGTAACTGCAAGTTTGGATGGTAGGATGCAGAGGGTCATTGCACTCAATCTCTTACCTGTAGAAACGTGGTCAAATCCTGAAATAATCAGGACAATTAATGTGCATTGTATGACGAAAAAGAAGTCTATAACTCAATTATTGTGATTGTTTATTAAATGTAATCTGCCACCTTTTCTTGCAAAATTGCCAGTTTTAGGATCAATTAGGAGGGACAGAACAAGATGTTTCAGCCAAAATCAGTGACAGTTGAGAGGTATACAGAGGGTTGTGGTAAAAGGGACCACATCTGGAATTAGGGAAATAACTACTGGAGTACCACAATGTTTTGTCATGGGTCCAATACTCCTCAGTTTGTTTGCCTCAGACATATCTGAGGGAATAGCGGACAGGATCAAGCTTTTTACTGATGGTACAAGGACAGATATAGTGGTAGAGGATAGAAGAAAAGTCTATCTAAGGATCTGGAAATGGTACACAAGTGAGCAAAAAGGTGGTAGTTGAGGCTCAGTGCAAACAAATGCAAAGTATTGCCCTCTGACCACAGCGATTCATATGTGAAGTATCAGTTGGGAGGAGTAGAACCGCTGGAAAAAGGGCAGAAAAGCATTTCTGTAGTAGATAATCACACCAGTATTAGATAACTGGGAGGAAAGAGAGGGGGGGAAATGCCTGAAACAAACAGAAGCTGGTATGCATCATCAGGGATATAGATTTCTACATTATAAGTCTTTGGGCAGAACTTGCTTAGAGTACTGTGTGCAGTTCTGGTGGCCATATAATGAAAAGGATATCAGGCTGTCAGAAGTAATTCAGAGGAAATCTTTCAGAAAAAATGTGTGGGATGGAGTTGAAGGCATATGACCAGAGGGTAGAATAACACGAGCTGTCACATGACACTGGAACAGAGAGGAAGACATGACACTAGTACATAAGACCATGTAAGGAGAATGTGATGTGGTTATTCTGAACAGAAAGGATAGAGGGAAAAGGATGGGGCACAGGCAGCAGATTGTGGGGGTAACTTTTCCCTGGATCACTGAAAATACTTTTTCACAGAGAGAGTTGTAGTTCCAAACTCCTACTGGAATGGGTAATGAAAGAGAAGGGCAAGAGGCAGATGAAAAAAGTATGAGGGAAAGCTGGAAAAGAGGGGGCTAGAATGCTAACATTCTTAAAAGGATGCAGTAGATAGCATGCTTTCTTCTGCTGTCAGGTGAATGCAATGAACAGTAATCTATCTTTCCTTCAGTCCTGTTGTCTCACTGTTTATGAATTATGATCTTTTCACAATTTGTTCTGCATACTAGTCTTACGCTTTGTGTACTATGCCTGTGAATTATGCACACAGAGGACAAATCCACATTATGTAAAAAGCAAAATGTTACCAGTGATGTATTACTTTGACATACTGAACCAGTTTTATATTTCAGCAAACTGCTTATGAAAAAAATGCACCAGTAACATGGTTACTAAGGCAGATATACCATTGCTTTCAAACTTTAGGATAATCGACTACAGCCAAAGTTTAAAAGTCTCAGGCTTCAGTACATGTCAATGTATATACCATTCCAGTCTTCAAACTAAAGCAGAGACACAAGAAAACAGCCAAGTTTTGACAAGAGCACATAACTAATAAATATGCATTCAAACTAGACTGATATACATTAAATTGTCCCGTGTTACTTCTTCCAATTAAACCCTGACACCATGCACTCCACAGGTTAACCCCACACACAGCTATTTAACCTGTAGTACAGTTACATCTTTATTGTCCTCTTCTTTGAAATTCCTTTCCTTCTAGTTCACACTTTAATCCTCAGGTTTCTCCCTAACACTTGGCAACTTTCTGTCTCCTCCCACCTTACTTCATGTACACAAGTATACATATTGTAAATATTTAATTGATATCTATGTGAATTGATGATTAGCCACCCAGGCTAATCATTTCAACCCACCAAGATTCCAACTCCTTTGTTCATATTGCTCTATACCTCCTGGCTTTATAAGCCTTCTTATACTCAAAACATAACTTGTTAAAAAAATGTATGCTAAACCTGTTGTAATTCTTGCTTACGTTATATACACCTTGTATTTGAATCTTCTAATTTAAATGAGATATGCACGGTAAAAATGTGTGTTTAATTTTGCGTTCTTTGTAAACATGTTAAAAAACTTGTAGATTGAAGTTCTATTTGCAGTTTCTATTTGCATCTGCGTGAATATTTATGTTCTATTTTTTCTTGCTAAAATTTGCTTATCTCAAATATTTCAGATCGAAAACATTCTATGTAACCTTCTTGGAGCTTTTCTCCCCGGGGTCTCTGCTGAAAATGGGCTTCTGGCCCAGTCGGACATTACCCGGTTAACAAATAAAATAAATAAATAAATAAATAAATAAAAATAAATAAATATTTCTCAAATCCTGCATTTATTTCAGTGTTATGTAATTCACATGCACTTGACTTCCTCTGTAAATGTAGTTTCATCTCTGTAATTCTTGTACAGCATTTTTGTATTCACTCATCTGTGTAACTCTCTGGTTTTAGCACATATCCCTGTTTTGTTTGTGGGTTCATTCTGGGATAAACCTGAAAACAGTCCATGTGAATTATCATGATAGGCAAATGAAAATAAATAATAAAACTTTCACTACAAAGACTTCCAGTGTGGCTCTGTGTGGGTGAGTTACAAGGAACATGCCTTCCCTTTCAAGATAATCAAAGGAACATTTTTAAAAAGAGTTTTAAAATTAAAATGAAAGGGCTTGCCAGTCACTGTGAGGTATGTGGAAATAACTTTTATTAATGACAAGAAGGAACAAATAGCTAAGGCTGAAAACAGTCCTCTAATCTGCCTAGTTGTGAACAAAGTGGAGCTAGACAGCATGGCTGCCAATCGGCATCAGTCCAACCTAGGGAAAGAAATAACTGAGATAAGTGAAAACAAACTGACAAGCTATATTCAGTAGTGCAAATTGAAGATTCTCAGTTAGATTAAATAAAAGAAAACTGACAAGAAGTTAGAGAAGGTGGAATCAACTCTGTCCATGCATTCCCAAAACCTGGAAGCATTGAAAGCACGTGACAAGATGTTGCAAACCAGGCTTACAGAGTTAGAGGTGGCCAAAGGAGAACTGGAACGTGAAATACAGGAGATGGAAGACAGATAAGGAGAGAGAACTTATGGATTATAAACATCCCAAAAGGATCCAAAGGAAGAGACTGCTGGCATTTTGTGATCAACCAGTTGAGAAAATGGACAGAAATAACTAAAGAGGAAATTCTCATTGCTAGAGCTCCTCAAGTTAATACACCTCCACAAATGGCAAACAGATTCCCATGCCCTATGGTTATAAAGATTCAAAACTACTAGTTAACAGAGCAGATTTTGAGTTTGCTCTGGAAAAAGGGAAAGACTAACAACAGGGGAACAGCACATCTTCATGAATCATGACTTCTCCGTAGGCACAAGGTTAAAAAGAAGTACATTTTAGTAAAGCTAAACCTTTGTTTCAAGCTTGCATACCTGGCAATATTCAGGATTTTCTTTCTCCATGGTGTAAAAACCTTCTTGGTCCCAAACCTGGCATTAGAAGCTTTAAAGACGTTCAAAGGTGTACAACAGCAAGTCAGCAGCTCCACGGATCCGGGGCATGAAGCAGTTGACAAGAGTCATGCTGTCAGAAGGCTTGGAGAGAGGTGGCTGTTAAAACAATTCCTTCTCCTCAAGCAAAAAGAAAATGGCAACCAGGCAAAGGAAGAAATAACAACAGGCAAAGAAGATGGGGGAATAGTTTGTAAATGAGGAGAATAAATAGTTGGCGGCTATGTTGTTTGAAGATGCAGAAGTGCAAAAACTGGAATAACCACATTAAAGCCTGCACAACCCAGTCAAAAGGCAAAGTGAAGATATCTAGCCAATACCTGTGAGCTTGCCTCCCAGCTAAAAACTGTGACTGTTATGTTAAATTACTGTGGTTAAGGTGCTGCAACTTGCGACTGGTTAGCAAACACTGAGAATGTTCTAATGAGCAAAGACTGAAGAATGACAATTCTCACTTTAACTTTTGATTTACTGTCTGTAAGTAGTTTCACTAGGCTGTTGTTAATCCTGGCATTAATTTTTTAACAGAAACTTGGGGGGGGGGGGGTGTCAGTAGTTTTTATCTAACTAAGAATTGCTTTCGTTTTTTGTTGTTCAGGTAAACAGACTGCCTCACTTAGCACCTTATTTTTGGCCCTACAGTTGAGAGAAATAATCTCAGCTTGGTTACTTTAGTTACTAGGTTTAAAACTTATCTCATCTCCTACTCATGCTGCAAGAAACCTGATGAGGAAAGACTGAACTATTCAGCACATCCTCGTGAAATTATGCCATAGTGCTAAGCCTAACAAAATGAATCCCTCTCTGGGCCTTTTGGTAGGATTACAGCAGGCCAAAAGTTTTCAGTAATACACATATTCTGCTCTTAATAAAGCTAGAAGGAAATGTGGGGAGGAGTAAGCCTTCTGCTTGTTAGGTGTTAAAATGGGGTGAATGGAGAAGCAGGAGGCTAGGATCTTATGAATGTGGGTGAGATGATAGGTAAATAAATAGATTTAAATAGCAGGGCTTGCCTCCTTAGTAATGTAAGCAGCTATACCTGTCAAGGTTAAAGTAACTCTGCAAGTAAATTTACCATATAAGAGTATGAATAATAATGTTGCCATGTACAATTTAGCATGAGGAATGGGACAGAAATTCCAGTAGTAGGTTAAACCAAACAATCCTACACAGACACAAATGTTCTCCAGGAGGGGCTGACACAAGCAACTGGTGTCAGAGCCATGAAGTAAAACAAAATGCCAAGAAATGCATAATGGTATCCTTTGGGAAGTCATCCACCCCTGGTAACTATCATATTGACAACACACCCCTTAGAGTTGACCCAGTTGTCAGGGACTTGGGAACACACATAGATAATAATCTAGCCTTTGACCATCACGTGTCTACAGTAGTGAGGAAATCCTTCTATGTTGTGCAACTTATAAACAAAAGAATGGCATTTAAGTCCAAGGAAGCCATTGTTCCACTGTATTCAACATTCATTAGACCTATCATTGAGTACAATGTCCCCTTTGGTATGTACCTAACCAGGCATATCCAACAACTGTAACATCCACAGAGGTTCCTCACTAAAGGAATACAGGGCTTAAGTAAAATATCTTATGCAGACCACCTCAAGGCTCTGTCCCTGTATTTTGTCTCCTACAGGCTTTTGAGGGGTGATCTATGTCTGACATACAGGGAATTGTCAGACCCCACTCTGATGGACCTCCTGCATACCCGCAAAACAACCAGCACCAGAATTACCAATTCTAAAGACTTAAATGTGATATAAATAGGAACTGCTGGAGAGATAGGTATGTATCCCAGAGATTACCCCGTTTCTGGAACAGGCTCCCTATCCATGTGAAGCAGAGTTCCTCCCTAACCCAATTCAAGTGCAACCTGGACAATTGGTTGGGGAACAGGAAATTCATCCCTGGTTTGGCACCTATGTCTCTAGTGGACACAGGCAACCTGTAAATGGTTCATCTCCCAGGCCTTAGATTGTAAATGTTTCATCTCCCAAGCCCCAGCTTACACTTAGCAAGAGTATCAGAACTTGTCAGAGATTTAGGATGCATGGCTAAGCTTAAAAAGGCCTGTGTAGTCATTAGCCTAGTAACACCTATGAACCTATGAAACTAGTTGGTTGGTGATTACAAGAAATAAGTATATATAGAGATTAGTCGCATGAAAACCATTACAGTTTCAATCCTAAAAGTGTGTTGGATATTATGCACAGGCAGACAGGAAGCGAGCAAGGAAACAACACGATAAAAGAGAAAGGAGAAGGCAGAAGTGACAAACAGTAGGATCATTATGTTAAAGGAGTTATCATGAAGGAAGAGGCAGTTAGTAGACTGAGTAAACAATATATATTAAACATGGACAGGAAGTGAAAGTACTGATGGATGGATGAATAGCTAAGCAAACACTAGTAGTTAGATGCGAGAAGTTATCTAGGAATAATTAAGAAATGGGAAGGGGAGAGTTAAACAAATAATGACAGACTGCAAAGCAGGCTTCAAGACTAAACAGAAAGAAGCCAACAAAGGATTTGTAGATCACACAGAGTATTGTTCCTTATCAACCATTGTAGCTAGATAGCACATGCGTATAAGTACTGAACATGTGCAAGAGCTGTGCCATTTGTATAGTCAACCAGAGTGAATGCAGACATGAATGGAGATTCACATTTGAGAGTGTATGATGTAATATGAGCACATCATTTAGCTTAAGTACATTCCAGTTACTGTTCCTGATATGCTTATATACAATGAATGTCTTGAACCCACACACCACTTCATTGTCTCATTTGAACAAAAGAGACAAGCGACATGGTGTCAGAAGCAGCGTGTCTAAAACGACATTGTACCAGAATGGGATCCGAAGTTGAATCAACATACAGACCATGAGACACAAAGTTAAAAGTGGAGAAATACACAGGAGGACACTTTCAGAAATTCAGAAATAGGTAAGAGATTATTTACAGGTACTTAAACTCATTTAAATGATTTTTCAGTCACCAAATAAATGGTGAAGTATTCAAAACATTCAAAATAATTACAGAGATAAACAAAATGTCCACAATTGCAACATATTAGTAAAAGTATTCAAAATAGTTACAGAAATGTTTGAAATCATTTCTGAATTGTTTGAAATGTACGGAAAAGTTAAAATACCAAATTTATTCGCAATGTACTACTTTTTCACATTAACTAAAGCTATTCAAAGTGTCTGAAGTTTCTGGAATGTCTGCAATATTCACAGTGCTTGCAGGGTCAAAGTAAAGCTATTTCAGAGAGATTGTTGTGTTCTAGCACATAATTAGAAGTACCTGGTCTATGTTTATGTTTAAATGAATTCTGTTGTTTATGGCGAGGGATTTCACAGACCTGGACTGCTGGTATTTGATAATAATATTGCAGAAAATTGGAGAGTGTTTTATGCAAGAATATGATATTTTCATACAAGCTGCATTTTCTGACAAAGATTCATGTACGAGAGCATTTATGCTTCTTAATTTAGCTGGCTCAGAAGCCATTGGGAGAGAACGTCCATTTGTGTATGCACCTGGTGTGTACGCAGGGAAAGGAGAAAACCACCATATTGTGATGCAGGCTGATAAGCGGGAAGACCCTGAATGCTTGAAACATAAATTCAGAGAAATTTGTAACCCTCAAATGAATATTACAATGGAAAGGCACATATTTTATACAAGAAATGAAAATCCTGGAGAAACTATAGCAGCATATATTACTGACTTGAGAAATAAAGCTAAAACATGCAGATTTGGTGATTTATGAGGTGAGTTGATAATGATGCAGTGAGAAAGATTTTGCTTTGAGATAGTAATTTAACACTAAATAAAGCCACAGATATTTGTCAGATGCACAAGCCTCCAGAAAAGCACACACACATGCTTACGAATGAGAGAAGCATGCATGCTGTCTCTCATGCTATATCTACCAGTGTGAATGCTGATAGTATACAGCACAAAGCTAAGATGAATAAGATATATAAACTGAAGGCTGCCACACCTAACCTCATTGTTAACTAGAAACTGAATGGGACAGCTTCTAACCCCAACTATAAACCGAAGAAGTTGTTTGCTACCTCGGACCTTATTGTTAACAGTCGTAATTGTGGAGGCAGTCATGAACCTAAAGGAGAGAAGTGCTTATCTTTTGGTCAGCAATGTCACAAATATAAAAAGTGGAATCATTTCAAAAGGCTTTGCAAATCTAAAGTACTACATTCTTTTATTAAAAGAGGTTATCCGAAGAAGCAAGTAAATCAGATAGCGAGCTGCGACCAAACTTTTTATGTTGATGGTGTCTCTGTGATCGATGAAACAGCTAATACAGAAGACTATCAGTTGGCAGAAAACAGTGAAATATTTTGTAATGTACAAATTAATGGGAAACCTGTAGAGCTTAAAGCAGACACTGGATCCAAGTGCAATGTTATATTAGCACAAATGTTTGCTAAAGTACAGGCTGGTGAGAAACTTGATTGAGCAAAGTGTGCGAAACCAGTTGCTTATGGTAGTGAAGAGATTCAGACTGATGGCGCAGTAATTATTTCATGCCATTCTGCTGGAAATAGTTATGACTTGTAGTTTTGCATAGTCAAAAGACACGTGCGGTCACTTTTAGGCCTCAGAGACTGTTTAAGAATGGGACTGATTTCATTTAATAAAGAGGTCCACTATCTAAATCTGAACAACAATGATAGTTTCACACAGAATATTTTTACTGAATATGCTTACATTTTCAAAGATGAGCTTCGCAAATTACCAGTCACATATTCCATGAAGCTAAATCATGACGTAAGCCCAGTTGTTAGACCAGTTAGGAAGGTTCCAGTAGCAATGTAGAGCAAACTAAAAGCAGAACTTGACAAAATGTGAATTTAGGTGTAATAATCCCAGTAGAAGAACCAGCTGAATGGGAACCCTCCATGGTTATAGCTCGCAAGAAAAGCTCAGATGATAATCAAATATGTATTGATCTGAGAGACTTAAACAAAGAAGTAGAAGAGGTAGCCACATTCATATCAAATACTATTATTTTTCTGTCTTTGCTGCAAAAAGTTCCTTTTGTCAAATTTTGCTTGATCACAAATCTTCATTGTTAACCACTTTTAGTACACCATTTGGAACATACATATTTTTGAGAAAGCCTTTTTGGATAAATTATGCCACTGAAGTATTTCAATGCTCCATTGCACAATTTGTTTCAGTTTATCCATGTGCTATCATAGTAGATGACATTATTGTAGGGGGCAATGGTGAAGACGAACATAATAGAAACCTCAGGAAAATTCTAGACCATGCACATGAAGTCAATCTTAAACTGAATCCTCAGAAATGTAAATTTAAGCTGAAAGAAGTTACTTATGTGTGTCATTTGTTTACTAGTTCTGGCTTACAACCAGATCCATCTAAGCAAGCAGCAATTCTTAACATGCCAGTTCCAGACAGTGTCACATCTTTACAACGTTGCCTTGGTATGGTCAACTATTTAGGGAAGTTCATCCCAGGCATCTTTACATGAGTTAACATGCAAGAATGTAAACTGGTCCAGGTTGGAACAGCACCAAAGAGCACTGACATTCTGAAAATTGCCAGTCCACCCACATTGAGATATTATGATGTTGGCAAACCTGTAACTCTTTCTTGTGATGCTTCAAAGTATGGTCTTGGTGCAGCATGTCTTCAGGAAGGCATACCAGTAGCCTATGGATCCAGATCTTTAACTCAAACAGAAATACATTATGCACAAATAGAGAAAGAGCTTTCAGCAGTGGTGTTTACATGTTCGAAGTTCAATGATTATATTTATGACAAACCTATCCATATCGAGACTGATCACCACCCTCTAGTAACTATTTTGAAAAAGCCAATGCACAAGGCACCAGCACATCTGCAATGCATGATATTAACATTGCTAAAGTACAATTTCAGTCTTGTCTATACAAAAGGCAAATATTTATACCTTGCAGATGCTTTGTCAAGAGCACCTAGACAAACAACAAAGCAACATGAGAACGAGAAAGAAGACTTTGAAGTTATGGAAGTCAGAAATGTTTCATCATCACATCTTGACGAGCTTAAAAATCACACAGCTTCATACCCAATTCTCCAGAAACTAAAAAATATTATCGGTCAAGGATGGCCAGTGCGACAAACCAGTCTACCACTTGACATATAGCAGTATTTTCCTTATAGAAACGAGCTTCTATTTGAAGATGGACTTTTCATGAAAGGTTCAAAAGTGGTAATTCTTAAAGCACTACAACAAAAATACATTGAAATCTTGCATTGTGGTCACTCAGGAACTGATTCTATCAAAAGAAGGGCAAGAGGAATAGTATTTTGGCCTTCTATGTCAAAAGATATAAAGAAAAAAACTCTAGCATGTTCTGTTTGTAATAGTACTAAACAGCATCAACAAAAAGGACCATTTCTGGTAAACCAGATTCCTGAATTACCATGGTCGATAGTTGCTGCTAATATTTTTGAATGGAATGGTCTGCATTACTTAGTGTTAGTAGACTCTTATTCAAATTGGTTTGCAATTGAACTTTTTTCTAACTTAATATCCAGCACTGTCATTACTAAGTTGAAGAGAAATTTTTTTGGCCATGGTAGTCTGCAGAAAGTCGTTTCTGATAATGATGCACAGTTTACAAGTCAGCAGTTTTAGAAATTTGCTGAGTCTTGGTACTTTGTCCATGTATTAGCAGTCCTGAGTGTCCACAGTCCAATGGATTAGCTGCATATATAGTCCAAAGTGAGAAATGTTTGTTCGAGAAATCCAAGAGAGATGGTCCCAATGTTTTTCTCAACCTTCTTAATCTCAGAAACATTCCTCAAGACAACGTACTTGATTCACCTGCTCAGAGATTAATGTCTTAGCAGACAAAAACAACCTTACCAATCAGTACAAGCCTACTAGTACCCAAAGTAAAGAATAACACAATGGTCAGAGCACAACTTTTGAAGAAATGCAGAGCTCAAAAGTCATATTATGATAAGTCCAGCAAACCTCTCAGGCCATTGACACAAGGCAAGACCGTAAGAATACAAATAGCAAATGGTTACGACTGAGTGGGTATTGTAAAAAACCTTTGTGAGAAACCAAGATTGTATATTGTGAAGTCTAATGGAATGAAATACAGGAGAAATCTGAGGTATCTTCTTCCAATCTCTGAACCACTGATGTAGCAGATAGCCTGTGGTAGAGACTCCAGTTCTCAGAGTGATACAACACTTGTTCCAGTTTTGCAGAACAGTGTATCTTTTTCAAATGATTCTGAAAATTCCTCTGAAGTGTTAATTGAAAAGAACTCCCTGGAGACTGTCCCTGTTGCTAAACTCAGTCACAATTTCTACATTACGAGATTGGGTAGAATTTCAAAGCCAAATCCAAAATACAGAGCGACTTGGACTTGAGTTTGATTGTTCTTATTGTCTGATATGAAATCTAACTAATTGAACATCCTGTTTCTTCAACTGCATACCATGCAGATTAAAGATGGAAGATGCATATCACATAGAGTATTGTTCCTAGTCAGCCACTGTAGCTAGATACCACATGCATATACGTACTGAGTATGTAAAAGAGCTGTGCCATTTTGCATAGTCAGCCAAAGTGAATGTAGACATGAATGGAGATGCACATGTGAGAGTGTATGAAGTAATACGAGCGAGTACATGTTCCAGTTACTGTTCCTGATATATTTATGTGCAGTAAATACCTGCAACCCATACATCACTTAATTGTCTCATTTGAACACACGAGACAAGTGACAGATTTAGTGGGTTATATATATATATGTTTGTGTGTATATGTATTATTTTATATATATATATATATATATATATATATATATATATATATATATATATATATATATATATATATATGAGTTCCATTCAGAATATTGAAAGTTTAAAACTTCAAATGTCATATGGTTGAGACCATATGATCGAAGTTTTAAAACTTCGAATGTTCTGAACGGAGATCTCCATACACTGTGAAGCGGGAAATGTTCCCTTTTCCTTGCTGTAGTACGATCTCAGAGTTGGTATATTTAAATAGCAGGGAGTATGAGGGGTGCAGGGGGGCTTACCCCCCTGAAAAAAACATTGAGGAACATTGTTTTGTTTTTGTATTTATTTCAGAAATTCAGAGTTTTGAAACTTCAATCATATGGTCTCGACCATATGAAATTCAAAGTTTTAAACCTTTGATATTCTGAAGTGACTATATATATATATATATATATATATATATATATATACATATATATATATATATATATATATATATATATATATATATATATTCATATACAGAGATATTGTTCTGTACATAGTTGTCAAGGAATGGTTTTCTTTGATTTCTTTGAAAACATTGGGACATACAGAGTCTGGTGCTGTGAAGTATAACTTCTCCAGAGCGTAGATAGAATAGCATGTCCAAACATATGGAAGTAAGGAGGCAAAATAAGCCCCAACGCAAGAGGGACAGAGAAAGAAAAACAAAATATGGAAAAGTTATGATCATAAAAGTGGTAACATGGAATGTAATTGGCCTTGTTAGTGACATTTAAAAGGAAAACAATAATGGAATACATCATGGGAATGAAATTGTCTATAATCATGTTGCAGGAAACCCATCTTAAAAAATGGAGAGTGATAGAGCAGTATCACAGTGGTGAGGAGAGGGTTATTATACATAGGAGACTTAAGGCAGAAAACGGTGTTATTGCTATGATTTGGGGGTGGGGGTTAAACATTGAGAGAGAACATAAAAATATAGAGAAGCAGAGCAGGTTTGCAATTATTCTTCTATTTTCCTTAATTATCCCTTTTAATACTGGGCAATGTTTACATGTCCTCAAAACCAAAAAGGCAGAAATTAGGCAGATAAGTGAGAAAATAATAGAGTTTCACGGAGGAACACTAATACTGGAAGGGAACTGGAATCTAGTTACAGACTAAATGTTAGTGGGGGTCCCAGAACAAAGGATGTGACAAGTGAGGGGAAGTTTGTTAAACAAATATGTAAAGTCAGTGGTTAGTCTGACTTGGGTAAGAACAGTCTTGGGAGGAGAGTGAATACATTTTCTTGTTGGGGATAGGAGAAAAGTGCTTCAAGCTTGAAAGGTTTTCCATCTCAGAAGAACATGAATATTTAGTGCGTAGTCTGTTCACCCACCCTAAATTGAATTCTGACTCACTCCAGTAGAGTGTGAGATTGTAACCCCCTCCCCCCATTAAACATACTGATAGGCAATGGGGGCAGTGTGTAGTTGGTGGATTAATCCACAGAAAAAACAGCATTTAAAAGAAATTTTTAAATGAGACGAAAAATGACCAGGCAAATTTACTGGAAGAGATTCTATTTTATTGGGACACTTTAAAAGAGAGATTGCAAAAAGTGCTGAAAGACCAGGACAGGAGAAATTTGGAGGAAAGGGCCTGTCTTTGGAGATGTAAAGTAGACAGGGTAAAAGACCTGCAACAGAAAATCAAAGGTTTGAGTGAGGAGGAGATTAGAGAGTTAGCAGAGTTAACTAGTAGATGGGAATGCCACATTGCTGATGACATATTGAGAAAGCAGGCAGACACAAAGCAGAGATATTTTGCCAACACCCCCAGGCTACAAAAACTATTAGCTCAAAGACTGCAACAAAAAGTTAAAAGGCGGGTAATGAAACTGAGAAAATGCCAGCTCCAGTGAGTTAATAAGAGATCCAGGTCTAATAGGGGACATATGCCAAAAATGTTATATAGGCTTACATGCAGAGCAAATAGGGTATGGGGATTGGAAAGTTTGTTCCACAATTTTGTGGTGAGAATAAACTTTAAAAGAATTGTGGACAAAAAGCAGAATAATTTTATCAAACCTATATCTGAGTAGGAAGTCCAAGATCAAATAAGAAAGCAAGGATCCGCCACATAACACAAGCACTTAGGTCACTCCAAGGCAAGTACAAATATGACTCAGTCATTGTCCATGCTGGTGTGAATGACCTGAGACGTACCTCCCTGGACTACATGAAAAGAGACATAGAGGAGCTCTCTGAGCATGTAGCCCAGGCCGGTATGACCCTGACCTTGAGTAGCATCTTACCCTCACCAAGAATGATACCACAATATGAAGACAAGATGATCAATTTCAACAATTGGCTTAAGTATTGGTGTCATTCAAAGGGGATCCAATGCCTGTCAGCCTGGGATGATTTGCTCGACAAGCCACGATGCTTCGCTAAGGACGGCTTGCACCTGTCACCCCTGGGCTTTCGGATATTGGCAAAGGCTCTTGCTACCCCCATAGTGCCTTATTTAGGCAAAGCTCAAAAGACAAACCCACCTCCATAGGTATCACAGGGGATAAGAAACTAAGAGTAATGCTACTCAACGCCAGAAGTCTAAATCTCAAGATGCATGCACTCGAAACTCTCCTTAGCATGGAGAACATCGATATCTGTGCAGTAACAGAAACCTGGTTCAGGGCTCCCGAGAGCACCCCAGCACTACCAGGTTATACCTCATACCATGCTTTTTGGCCCCAAAACTTGGACCAAACTACAAAAGGAGGGGGAGTATCAATATTCATCAAAGATACCCACACCTCCAGGTTGGTGGCACAGCACGAAGCATCAGAGACTATCCATGTGCAACTAACAGTGGGTAAAACTGCCTTCCAGTTTATAGCCTGCTACAGACCATCCTCCCAAACCCAGGAACCCCAGTCGGCCTTCCTGAGAACACTGGAAAATATGAAGGTCTCTCCAAACACTATTATATTGGGCGACTTCAACTACCCAAACATAGACTGGGAGCATTACTCTACCTCCAACACCCTAGCCCAAAGGTTCCTAGAATTCATAAACTCAAATGCTATGGAACAACTTGTTACCACTCCCACAAGAGGGGAAAACATACTGGACCTGATCATCACCAACATGGGGACTCTATGCTCCAGACCAGAAGTGTATCCCTCACTGGTAAGATCAGACCATAAACTAATCCAACTGGATATTCACATCCTGACCCCACCCCCTGCCCAGAAAACCACAGTGAAAAACTTCTCTAAAGCAAATTTCACACTCCTCAAAACCGAGGTGGAATCCTTCAAAGCCCTTGGGCCTGTGGAAAATACAGCCCAGACCGCAGAATCCTTTATAAATGCATTTTATGAACACCTTCAGGAATGCATGGATCATGCAATCCCAAATAAAACCAAGACCCAATCCTCCAAAGGCAGACGTCCTGTCTGGTGGACCCCAGCCATAAACAAACTATACAATAGAAGGAGGAAGCTACTACATGATAGAGCAAAATCCCAAAAAGGGAAGGCATCTCTGATCAGTATTAGCAAAAAACTACGGGCACTCATAAAATCGTCTAAGGCCAGCTTCGAGAGAAAAATTGCACAGGACACTAAGAATAATCACAAGAGTTTCTTTAGTTATTTTAGGAACCTGGGTGGGAATTCCCAGATATGCTCAGAATTAGTCCAAAATGACAAAAAATTCACCGAACCCACAGACATTGCCAACATCCTAGCTGACAGGTTCAGCGCAAACTTCTCCCCCCCTCCCCACCAAAAGGGCAAATATCTATCCAAGCAGAGTGCTGCCCCCTTGACATCTCAGATGCTCAGGTAAGAGCCGCCCTCTCCAAAGCAAAAAACACAGCATCAATGGGACCAGACGGTGTCCTGGGCTGCGTCCTACATGAACTCCAAGAAGAGCTAACCCCAAACATAAAACTACTGTTCAATCTCAGCCTTACTACAGGATATGTACCCAAAGAGTGGAGTACAGCAACAGTGGTCCCTCTCTACAAAGGTGGTGCCTCAACGGACCCTGAAAACTATCGCCCCATAAGCCTGACTAGCTTGGTCTGCAAAGCTATGGAAAGGATCATCATGGACCTCATAAATAAAGATATTGGGGACCTACAGGCACTGGATTCTACCTAGTTCGGCTTTGTTAAGGGCAGATCCTGCCTCTTAAACCTGGTCGACTTCTTTGAAACCGTCACCAAGGCTATTGACGAAAGGAAGGTGGTCCACACAGCCTACCTGGACCTCACAAAAGCCTTTGATACAATACCCCATTCGGGCATTATAGATAAGCTCACCAGCTTAAATATAAACCCCTATGTCACTAAATGGGTTGCAAACTGGCTCAAGGACAGAACCCACATGGTTAGAATTGCTGGAGCCATGTCAGACTCCAAACCAGTTACAAGTGGCATCCCACAAGGCTCAGTCCTGGGACCTCTCTTATTTGGTATATATTTCTTGGAGGTACAGGCCAACACGGAAGAACTGTGGCTGACCAAGTTTGCAGATGATTGCAAACTGGGCACCATAATCGACTCTCCAGCCGACACAAGCATCCTCCAAAAAGGCCACATAGAAACAGACAACTGGTGCCATAGCCATGGCCTCAAGCTAAATGCCAAAAAGTGTATAGTCATCCCCTTTGGCAAAAACAAAGTGCCCACAAATTACCACATAGGTGGTAATCCATTAAGTACAGAAGAAGTAATTAGGGACCTGGGGACCCAAGTTGATAGCAATCTCTCATTTGACAACCACGTGGCCAAAGCGGTTAGAAAAATATTTTATATAGCCCACCTAATCATGAAGGGATTCACATCTAGATCAGGGGAGGTCATTGTGCCTCTTTACTCATCCCTCATCAGGCCCATAATCGAGTACAATACCCCTTTTGGGATGTACCTTACCAAACACCTGCAGCAACTGGAAAGACCCCAAAAGTACCTCACCAAGAGGATCAAAGGGCTCAAACAGATGCCATCTGCTGCCCGGTTAAAGAAACTCCAGCTCTACTCAGTGGCATACCGCCTGCTCAGAGGCGATCTGTGCCTGACGTATAAAGCCATGTCCAACCCGGAATTAAGGGACATGCTGCACCTCAACAAATCCAAATCCCATCGAGCTACGCGCTCGAGAGACTTGAACCTCAGCACTGAAATAAATAGGACATGCTGGAGGGGCAGATTCATAACCCAGAGGCTCCCTTCACTCTGGAATAAAATCCCAGTCCAGGTTAGGCAGAGTCCCTCATTGACTCTCTTCAACAGGAATCTTGATGAGTGGATGGGAGATCGTAAGTTTACCCCGGGTATCACTTCTGTGTCACTGTTAGACAGTGGCACAGTATACTAACCTCAAAAAAGGGCATAGCAAAATTAATTTAAAATGGGTGGCGAAAGCCAAACATACTCTGGCTAGGCTTATAAATGCCCTAGGGCAGATAGCCTAGTATGAACCTATGAACCTATGAACCTAAGTAAATGTTAAGATTCTGGGAAATGATGGACTTCCAATTGAAATACAGAAGGAAGGAGATAAGGCAATAATACAGACCTGAAGAACCCTATTTAACAGAAAGTTAGAGAGAGGGCATCACTGTCTTCTTGGCATGAAGTTATAATATTGGTAATTTTGAAGGAAGGAAAATGACTTCCTCAAATCCAGGTATCATAGACCAATAGCAATCTTAAAACATGATTATAACACTTTTACTGCTATAATAGTTGACAGAATGGCAAAGATCATATCAGGAATCATAAATACAGTAGACAGTCGATTATGAATGTCGATTATCTAAAACATCAATTATCCGAATGTAGCCTTCCAAAGTTTTCAGATAGGAAAAACCATAAAGTCTGAATATGTTAACATTATAAGTATTTGCTTGTATGCATTTTTGAGCTTGTAGGTTGCTCGTGTGTGAGAAATATTCTTTATTGTCCACTGGAATCCCTGAATGGTTGAAAGTATATTCCCTGTGTGCAGAAAAAACAAGATTTTAGAAGTTTTTTTTGTCTGGTTCAATGTAAGTTTGATTATCTGAACAGTTGATTATCTGAACTACCCTCGGTCCCAATTAGTTCTGATAATCGACTCTCTACTGTAATAAGATGGGTTTATGCTCCTTAGTTCGGTGAGCTGTTACCCAGCTGCCTATGTGTTGGAGCTGAGGAGAAAGTATTAATATGGGAAGTAACTTGCGAGTTGGAATTGTAGAACATACTGGCTTGGGTTAGTCTCCAGCAGTAAGTCTTGGGGGTCTTCTCCACCAGATGCAGTGGTGCCCTGGTCATAGCATTCTTTAGATCCAAAAACAGCTTATTATGATCCAAAAAGTTTCAGGATTAGTGAAATGAGACAAAAATACTTTCTTTCAGTGTTGGAAGATCTTTATTCTGCAGATTAGCGATGCTTAGATGACTGATTAAATCTAAGCATCACTCATCTGCTAAATAAAAATCTTCCAACACTGAAAGACTGAGTTTTTGTCTCATTTCACCAATCCTGAAAAGTTTTTGGATCTTAAGAAGCTGTTTTTAGATCTAAATAATGCTACGACCAGAGCACTTCCATGTCTGGAAGAAAAGACCCCCAAGACTTATAGCTGCAGACTAAACCATGCCAGCAGGTTCTACAATTCCAATTTGCAAGAGATTATAAATATGAAACAGCGTGGCTTCATTAAGAGTAGGCAAACCTTTGATAATATATTGGTAGTAAAGTTGATACATAAGAGGAAGAAAACATGGGAAAACCCCTGGTGAATTTGGGACTAGATGCAGAAAAAGCTTTCAACCGAGTACTCCAGAGGTACATATGGAAGTTTCTAGAGACAATGGAATTCCCATATGAATTAATAAACTACTCCAGGAGATTGTACAGAGGACCAAGGCAAGGATAAAAGTAAATGGTAGATTAATAGGTGCATTTCTGATAAAAGAGGAACTAAACAAGGGTGCCCCCTGTCTCCATTATTATTACATTATACCTAGAGTCCTTAGCTATTAAAATAATATAGCCAATAATTAAAGGATGAGAAGTCAAGGCAGGTAAACTTGCAATGTTTGCTGAGAATGTGATACTATTGACAAATCCAGAGAAAGACCTAACAATATTTTGAGAAACAATAAGACAGTTTATGAAGCTGGCAGGCTATAAGATAAATGAAAACAAAACAGGAAATCTGTATAAATTACAACCCATCTTTTCATTTCATGCAATATCACTCAAACCTATGGGTGCATTATAAGATGAAATACCTAGGAGTGTGGATAACCAAAAAGGCTCAAGATTCTCTTGTCGAGACTTAGAAATTTAAGGAAAGATACAGAATATGATAAGAAAACGGTCAAGACAGATTTAGATCAAAAGGCCATAGCAATGAAAATGTGAATAGTGCCATTCATTTTATACCTTGGCCAAGCCTTTATGTGCTCCTCCAGTCAGGATAACTGGCACCACCAACAGAAATTAATTCCTAAATATATTTGGGGTGGCGCAAACCAAGGGTACAACTGCAGGTACTGTTCACACCAGGAAGGAGGGCTAGAGGTTCCAGATTTAGAAAAGTACAATATAGCAACCCTGCAAAAAATACTATACCTCTTGTAAGAGATGAAATATGCATCCAACTGGAAATAAAAGCTAAGGTGTGGGTGATACTAAATAAGAAACCTGCTAGAGGCAAGGTCTGGGAAATACTAGGGAAGAGCCTGGAATGCAGAATGAATACAAGAATTGGGGCCTAGTGGAGTTTTGACATAAAACCTATTGACTTTGTTAGACTAGGTTTTAGACTGAATATTAATGTAATAAAATG
This sequence comes from Protopterus annectens, assembly GCF_019279795.1. Taxonomy (NCBI): domain Eukaryota; kingdom Metazoa; phylum Chordata; order Ceratodontiformes; family Protopteridae; genus Protopterus; species Protopterus annectens. The sequence goes on from NC_056727.1 coordinate 655,361,036, forward strand.
ACACCTCAGAGGAAAACAGGTCTATACTTTGAGCAATTGAGAAAGGGAGAATAGAATGGAATGAAAGGAGGTACTGGAGACTTTCATGTAACAAACAATAACTGGGTGAGATACAAGGGGCTGATGAGTATTCTAGAAAGATATGACAGAGAAGTAACTAGGCTATGGATGAAAAAGCCACTGTTGATATAGACTCTAATTGAAGGTAGAACATTGGATGCTGATAGGGATCACCTACTCATCAGACTCTATAAGGTTCCTGAGAGACAGCGATAAAGGCAGAGGCAGTAAGACATTGAGTGCAACATGGGAAAAGACAAGGTACAACAAGATTGAAAGAAAATGGCCAAGAATTTGAGCAATCCTAACAAAGGTGACCAAGTCTAGAAAGTTCCAAATTTGCACATGGAAGTGTTTGCATAAATATTGTTACACCTCAAACAGGTTGAATATGATCTTCCCAGGTTCCGATAATAACTGCTGGAGATGCAGACAGAGAGTGGTAGGAACCTGGAGACATATTTTTGGGAGTTGTAACAAACTCAAAGTTACATAAAGACTTGGTACCCTGGCAACCATCTGAGGAAGAGTATTTGCTGAGCTTAATGAGGGCTTCATCTGGCAACAGAATTAGAAAAGAACTAGCTTCCTTAGTATTAATAGTCTGTAAAGCAAACTATAACCAAAACATGCTCAACCCCACATGAAGCTACTTTACAAGAAACAATTGTCCTTAAGAATAAGATGAAAGGTCTGGAGAGGAAAACTTTAAAAGAGAAAAATATCTGGTACCATAGTAGGAAATTGAAAATTTGGGAAGAGATCATTCATGGAGGAGACAGGCCATAATGTTTGAAGGTTGTAACAAGGTGCAGATAAGGAAGCAACATTGGACCTGGCTATAGTTGAAGTAATGAAAAACTGACTACTAATTGAAACTTCTGGTACTGAGTCGAGCCCAATGTATTAGACTTAAAGAATACACTGAAGTAATAGATTATAAATGGGATGGCCACCAGAAGAAATATTGCTTGATGTTAACGGACTGCTCTTGAAACATTATTGTCTTAATGGAATATCAATAATGCAGTATTTGAAAAAAAAACTTTCACTATAGAACACTTAAACATTTGACTTGTCTTTTTTGAGTAACTTGATAAACTGCTGAATATGTCATTCTATGATAGTTTCTTTTGCACATTTTCCTATTACTGTAAATTGAATATCCTATTAGTCTTTACCCCTGATGCTAAGTTTTCAACTGCTAGCACAATGGCGCAATGAGTAGCTATGAGGAGTCTGTGTGTCCTCCAATGTAATCATGTGAGTTGCTTCCAGGTACTGAATTTCTTCCCACATCATAAAGACAATCAATAGGTATAGTGAAGGCTCTACATTTTCTATAAGTGTGCATGTGCTGTGTGTGATGCAGAAGAAAGCCTGACGATCTGCTTCTGTCACTACTAGCCTAATAAACCCTGTGGATGGTGACTGCTGTTTATGAGGTCACTGTAGCTGGATGTGACCTGGCAGCAATGGCTGAATGGATAAAGTTTGTATCTTAAGTATTTCATTAGTGCACTCTGTAATATGCTGTAACCATAACTGACTGTTATTATTATTGTTCCACATACTGTTTTCATTGATGTTAATTGTTATCTGAATTACTCAGTTATTGTTTGTGATTGTTACATGTACATACTCATTGGTTATCATGCCTACCAATGCCTAATTTGCTAATTAACCTGTACACGTTTATTATTTGTATATTTTTCATCAGTGTGGCTCTTGTTCTGTCTTGCAGATATATTTGGAGCTTTTCTCCGTGGAACTACAGTAAAAATTAGATTCTTCCTAAAAAAAATGCACAGATCTGAAATGAAGAAATAAACTGCCACTCTAATAAAATACCAAATAGTGATCAGAGAAATTTATTTACTGAATGATAGACCCATGAGGGTAGCACTAATAAAACTAAAGACATGTATCATAATGACAAGAAAACTAAAATGATATACACAGTTTGGGTGAGCTGTGAAATAAGCACTGGAAAGTGATGACGAATAGAAGATAATTACAAAACTTTCATTCTGAATATCTGTAGACAAAGGAATCTGTGGCCATTAAGCATGCTGAACAAAGTTATCATCGGAGAACTCGTTAGATTATTAAAACCATTTAGTGCAAATTAAGTTCCAAAAAGGCATATATTTTACACAAGCAATAATAGTCAACAGGGGTGTGTGTTATTGGCGAAAAGACTCAGCACCCCTGGAAGGGTTTTATTTCCTCAATAATACACACCCTGTCAGTCACTGTTACATATAAAGATCTGTCCTTTGAATTGCTTTGTATTTGCTTTATTTGTATTTATTTTTTACATTTTTTATGTAAAATAGTTCCTCCACTTAATGTTTCAAACTTGCAACATATGCAGCTGCTGCTGGTTGAAATATTTTGCATTCATATTATAAGTTATGTAACTAATGTCTACACACATACTCATACACACACACGAATAAGTAAGATAACTTGTGCCAGAGAATAAAGATCGCTACATCATTTAAAGAGAGGATATATGAACGCATGTATGCTATTAAAAACTAAAATCAAACAAATGCTCTCTGGAAACACATTCAGCAGAATGAAGGCCATACATTTAAGTTTTTTTGGTTTAGATGCTGTGGCACAAGATGTAAGGGGTGGACCACTGAAGTTTAGGTTAGAAGCTAAAGAATTATTTTGGCAGATCAAATCATTTGCTGTTGGACCTAATGGACTTAATGGTACTATTTCTATCTTACCTTTTTAAAATTAAAATCTGCAAGATATGATTTTTAACCTAACTTGATTTAACTAGATTTGTATTTATTATATTACAGTATGTTAATTGAATAGAGTTTACTGTTCAATTAATTTGGGATAGGTTTATGTATTTTATATTTATTAAAGTTCTTCTCGTTTGATAGGTAATGGTAGGATGCTGTTGCTTTAAATGTTTAAATTGTTGAATGATGTCTAACATTTCCCGTTTTAGCTTATTTAAGGAACTGATGTTGCAATTTGTGTTTATCTCTGATGAATCCTGAAACATTGTATAGGGATGAAAGCGCACAGATTTCTTATTCAACAGTCCACCGGATTCTCAAACGCTTGCAGGAGCACAAGCAGGCAATATGTCTGCCATGCGATCCAAGAACAGCCTGCAGGGGTGTGCACGAGTGCTCCTGCACTACACCAGCACGGACTAAGCCCTGGTATGCAAATCACCCCATTTGCAGGAGAAATATATGCAAATTAGGTGATTTTGCAATCCAGGAAGCTTGCAACAGTCCGTGCAAGATTAGTGCTAACTGCAGAAATGTACTCGGTTAGTAACCGAGTACATTTCAGCAAAATCCAAAACGGAGCTACATAAAAAAAATACAAAAATCAACTTTTATTATTTTGTAGCTGATCTTGGCTGTTTAAGCGTAGGGCAGAGGCACGCAAATGGGATCGGGGGAAAATAACAAAATGCCTCAAAATTAAGCATTCTAACTAAAATCAGTATTCTGCCATGCAAGTCAATGGCAGGCAGAAGACAACATGGCCAGTGAGTAGTGGTTGCTAAGGGGGGAGGCTCAGTGTGAGACATGTAGCTATGCATTAGCAAGCAATCCCATGCAAATGCGGGGAAGGATAGTGAATCCCAGTTTTCCCCAGCATGTGAGGCAGGTCCCAACAATGTAAGGGTAGGAATAGCATGGTGCAAGCTTTGGAGTTAGGTGACATCATGGGGGTGGGGTGTCAGGCATACTGTAAGTGGACTGGGGCCCTGTGGCTCTGGTTTGCCCCTAGCTTAGCACAGCTAAGCTAGAGGGTGTGTCTAAACCTGCATAGCACTCTTTACAAAGCCTAAGCAGGTGTGCGTTCCGCACAGCAGGTTTTACAGGAAGACAAAAGAAGTTAAACCAGGAAATAGCAGCAGTGTGCACATGTTAGCACTCTGTTTGCATGGCGCACACACAGGCTTAAACAGGAAGGCAATGGGAAGGGAAAACAGCAGTAGGAAGGTAATCAAGGAGAACTAGCTTAGCTGACAGGTGAAATCTATCAGAATCAGCCAATTACACAGGCAGCAGACCAGCCCAGCCCAGAACACTCCTATAAACTAAGCAAACACCTTCCCTCTGGATTTTCACACACTCTACACCACCAGTATATACAAGCGGGGAAATCTTAATAAACAAACCTACAAAATGAGAAGGGCTGCAGCAGGCAACATAGAACAACATGTGCAAGAGGCTGAGGGTGGTGAGGATATGAATGCTGCCGAACAACCCACAGTGAGGAGACAGAGAAGAGTGTACAGACCCAGGGTAACCTACCAGGGGCTACATGAGCTGGAGATAGTGGAGTGCTATAAGGTGGACAGAGACCTCCTACAGCAAATTGTTGAGCTGCGCCGGCCACACCTGACATACAAACTGACTGAGGGAAACCCATTCCAGTGGATACCAAGGTATGTGTAGGCCTAGGTGTACTAGCCACAGGTACCTCCCAAAGCACAACTGGGGATATCATGGAGATCTCACAGGCATCAGCATCCAGAGTATTCCACCAGTTCCTGGATGCCATGTCAGCACATGCCCAGTGAGCACGTATATTTCCTCAACACCTGTGAGGTGTTGACCAGCAATATGCATCTCTTCCACCAAATAGCAGAATACCCTGGGGTAGTAAGTGCTAAAGACTACACGCACATATGCATCCAAGCCCCATATGGTGAGCAGGGTAGGGCCTACATCAACTGCAGGGACATCCCCTCCATCAACTGCCAGGTCATATGTGATGCCCAGGGCATTATAATGAATATGTGTTCCGGCTGCCCTGGAAGCTATGACAATTCACACATATGGCATCTGAAACAGTTGTACCAGAGATTTGCCAATAGGAACATCCCCTACGGTCACCTAGTGGGGGATGTTGGGTACACACTGGAGCCGTGGCTGATGACACCCATCAGAAATGCACCCACACCTGAACAAGAATGCCATAATGAGGCACACACACATGCCGGATTTATAACAGAGCATGTGATTGGGATGCTCAAGTCACAGTTCCGGTGTCTGGACACATCCGGTGGAGCCTTGCAGTATTCACCAGCTACATGTACCCAAATTGTTATGGTATGTATTATGCTACACAATATGATCCTGTGGAAACAGCTGCAGCATGAACAGCATGGGGCAGGGCCACACATCCCCCCACCAGTGCCAAGGCCTCCACAGGCACAGAGTGACTTGGAGGAGGAGCAACCTGAGCCTGTCCCAGTAGGCAGATGGAGGCGTGCCCAGTATGCCGAGACTGTGACAAAGAGGCAATGCATAGCACATGCACTGATACAGTAGGGACCCAGGGAATGACACCTCTCTCTGACTTACACATACAGTAAAAGGGATGCCAAACATGATACTACCTGTGCTCAACCATGTATAGGGAGTGTACTATGTGCATCCAACATAAGCAGCCCTCCAGCACCATCCGCAAGTCTGGCACACCCACAAGGTAAGTCAATCAACCTACCAATTGCCAAATGGAGTAGAATGTGTTGTTACCTGTAGCTATGTTATGGATGTGAGCATGCAAGGAAATTGGGTAGGTGAATGTTATGGCAGCAGATAGTAGGCACCCATAGTGGCACCATGACATCTGTAACACATACTGGAGTCACCATAGTAGCCAGTACTACACAGGGTGACAAAACCCAGTGCAGGAAATGTGCTGAGTGACATGTGTGTCCATAAGACCCACACATGCCAGTCAGGACGGTTCACATACCCAGCAACAGTCTCAGCCAGCAGGACAGGTGCAGACAAATGCAAGCAGAGCCTGTGCCATGGCCCCTGAATGATGGCTAGGGTTAACCCCCCCCCCCAGACCTACACAGACAGACCACAGCAGGGCAGGCAGTGGGATGTTAGTTTTGAAGGGTAGGAAGTCAGACAATAATATGTAGGGCAACCAAAGGCACGATCTGTAGTACCTGGCAGCCTCTAGTCAGCAAGATAGTTAGCAGTACAGAATGAAATGGAGTACCTGACATACCAGTACAGTCATAGCAAATGTGTACAAGTGTCACGTGTGCCCCCCACATCCTACATAGTAATGTAATAACAGTCAGGTTTGCCTCCCCAACCCTGTGTAGAAATGTAGAAATAGACAGGTGTGCTCCCCCCAAGTAGTAATGTAATAACAATCAGGTGTGCCCCCCCATCCTGTGTAGAAATGTAGACATAGTTGGCTGAGCCCCCCCCCCACCTATGCAGACATGTAGGAACAGTCACTGCCAAATGCTTGATGGATACCCTGCAGAAACAGCATGCCACCTGTCGGTGTACAACACCAAGGTCAGCACTGTAGTACAAACTACCTGGACTCGATCCACACGTTAAATACAGAAGGCCATACTGGGAATGCTTACACACATAAACACATGAAGGCCATGTCTGCAAACACCAGTGGACCAGACATATCTGGCAGTTGCAGTTGTTAATGTAGACTCATCAGTATGCACCACGCATACCTTGCACACACAGTGGCTAGGAATACAGACATATATGTAACAACAACACACTATAATAAGCCAAAGGTAGACTTACAGAGATGTGTGGAAGAGGGTGACTGTGATAAGGAGCCATCCAGGCCTGTCCCACCCAGCACACAGCCAAAGGGCCCCCAAACACATGAGGTTCAGGTGTCACTCACTGCGGATACTAGCCACCAGTATCTGTCAACATTACAGACTATTGGTGCATGTGCCAGCTGTGAAACATGACCGTACAAGGAAGTAGTCATCTAGCAGCTGAATACACGTACCTGTGGAATATGACCCTGTGTGTGCCTGAATGTGGCGTGTCAACCTCTAGATGAATGTGTTATGGCCCATGCACATACACTGCCCTCCCCATAGCCCTACTATGACAAGCCTACTGAGGTCATCCTCTGTGAAATACACCCAGTTGTAGCCCAGTAATCTCTGTGGTGCATACCATACCATCGTACTGCTGTAGTGTGATAAACTAGTTAGGTAAGTTAACAATTCCTAGACATGACACCTGTGTGTGTCTGTGTAGAGAGCAATGCCTTTTTAGGCTAGTCACACTCCCTACAATTCAAATGCTCAACCTTGGCAAGGCTGCCAAGGTCATCCACCTAGTAATACATCTCTGGGAAGCTGTTGCCCAGTGATTTCCGTAGCGTGTCCTGTAACTGTGTACCGCTGTAGTGTGATAAACTAGTTAGGTAGGAGTACTATTCCCAGACATGGCAACTGTGTGTGTGTGTTTGTGTGAGTGTCTGTCTGTATAGACAGCAATGCTATTTTAGGCTAGTCACACTCCCTACAATTCAAATGCTCAACCTTTGCAAGGCTGCTGATGTCATCCACCTAATAATACACCTCTGGGAAGTTGCACCCCAGTAATCTCCACAAGGATAGCATCACATATTTACAATGGATAGCAATATCCATGTGCTCATATAGCCATTATAGGAGTAAAGGTATGATCATATTGGACAACAGCTTCAAACTATCAACCCCAAAATCTTCATAGTCTCACCGCACATCATGGTGCATATGGGTACATATGTCCACAGGGCTTAATGTCTCATTACACAATCACACTACATCCAATGATAAGTCACACACTTTTTGATAAGATTACACACAAAGCTGGATGCTTCTGTGCTGTCAAATCACACACAACCAACAGATCTTGGCCATTGACACAGTGGATGTCGGTGTGCTAGAGATATGGTGTGAGTATCGGCAGCTGTGTGCTGTGGCCACTAGAGCATAAGCGAGGCTTGTATCATCCAACACTGGCAAAGACATCACACCATGATATACATGCAAAGTCTGGTGATTCACATTGTGTGTTTGTGTGGGGGGAACCTTGCTCATTGAGTAAAAGTTGTAACTGTGTAAAGCAAAGCAGAAAACTTGACAGCTTCTCCATAGGATGCACTATGTACTGATTTGCTTCAGTGTACTGATAGAAGTGAGAAAAAAGGGCTGTGTGTACCTAAGTTTATACTAGCATAAACTTTGCACTTTGCATCTGGAAGTCAACATTTAGTTTAGCATTGTGGACAAAGTGAATATTGTAAGGTTGCAGTATTGTGCAGGTGCCTGATATACACTAACAAACCTGTCAGTAATAATGGATGTGTCCCACGGTGGCAATACAGAAGGCCTGCAGAAGGTTCATACCCACATGCTGCAGAAGACCTGCAGTCAGTTCTCACCCACATACTGCAAAAGGCCAGCAGTAGGTTCTCACCCCCATGCTGCAGAAGGCCTGCAGTAGGTTCTCACCCACATGTGGCAGAAGGCCTGCAGTAGGTTTTCACCCACATGCTGCAAAAGGCCTGCAGTAGGTTCTCACCCACATGCTGCAGAAGACAATAGGTTCTCACACACACATGCTGCATAACACCTACAGTAGGTTCTCACCCACATGCTGCAGAAGGCCTGCAGTAGGTTCTCACCCACATGCTCCAGAAGGTCTGCAGTAGGTTCTCACCCACATGCTGCAGAAGACCTGCAGTAGGTTCTCACCCACATGGTGCAGAAGGCCTGCAGTAGGTTCTCACCCACATGTGGCAGGAGGCCTGCAGTAGGTTCTCACCCACAGGCTGCAGAAGGTCTGCAGTAGGTTCTCATCCACATGATGCAGAAGGCCTGCAGTAGGTTCTCACCCACATGGTGCAGAAGGCCTGCAGTAGGTTCTCACCCACATGTGGCAGGAGGCCTGCAGTAGGTTCTCACCCACAGGCTGCAGAAGGTCTGCAGTAGGTTCTCACCCACATGATGCAGAAGGCCTGCAGTAGGTTCTCACCCACATTCTGCAGAAGGTCTGCAGTAGATTCTCACCCACATGATGCAGAAGGCCTGCAGTATGTTCTCACCCACATGCTGCAGAAGGCCTGCAGTAGGTTCTCACCCACGTGTGAGATATGATTGTCATATGCTGCAAATACAGGAAAGATAAGCATTGCCACTGGCCACTTGTGTCACACCTGCAAATAAGGAACCCTCTGCAGATGCATCTAGTGCTACCAACACTTTTATTACATCTCACTGGACAACATGTTCTTGCATAACCACATCACACTCTTGTTCATAGGTTCATAGGTTGGTACTAGGCTATTGGCCCAAGGCCCTATACAAGCCTAGCCATAACAATTCCCTGGCTAATTCTTCCCAGAATATTTACTTCCCTGGTCCCCTGTCTAGCAGGCCAACTGAAGTGATACCCGGGGTGAATTTCCTATCTCCCATCCAATCATCAAGGTTCCTTTTGAAGAGGGCCAAAGAGGTGCTCAGCTTGACATGTATGGGCAGTCTATTCCAGAGTATGGGGAGTCTCTTGGTCAGGAACCTATTCCTCCAGCATATTTTGTTCATTGTGATGACCAGGTTTAGATTCCTGGAGCGTGTAGCTCTGAGGGATTGGGATTTCTTTAAGTAGCATGTTCATCAGCTCTGGGTTTGACATGGCCTTGTCTGTTAAACAGAGACTGTCTCTGAATAGGCGATATGCGACAGAGTATAGCTGAAGTTTTTTTAGACGGTTAGCATAGGGCATCTGCTTTAGGCCTGTGATTCATTTAGTGAGATATTTCTGTGGCCTTTCCAGTTGTTGCAGATGTCTTGTGAGGTACATACCAAACGGGGCTTTGTACTCTATAATGGGTCTAATGAGGGATGAGTACAGTGGGACAATGACCACCTTTTTTCTGGATGAAAAGCCCTTAGTGATAAGGTGTGCCACACAGAAGGATTTCCTGACTGTTGTAGCTATGTGGTTATCGAAGGTGAGACCACTGTCCACCTGTGTCCCTAAGTCTCTTATCACACTTTTGGTGTTTAGTGTACTGCCACTTGTGTGGTAATTCATGGGTACATGTTTTTCCCAAAGGGGATAACTATACATTTCTTGGCACTGAGCTTGAGCCCATGGCTCTGGCACCAAGCATCTGTTTCTGTAAGGTCCTTTTGTAGAATATCCTCATAATTTGGGGAGTCAATAATGGCTCCCAGTTTGCAGTCATCTGCGAACTGTGTTAGCCAGAGTCCCTTAGTGCTAGCCTGTATTTCAGAGAAGTAGATGCCAATCAAGAGCGGTCCCAGGACTGAACCCTGAGGTACTCCGCTTGTCACTTGTCTGGAGCTGGATTTTGAGTCGGCTACTTTTACAGTGTGGGCTCTGTCAGTAAGCCAGGTGGCAACCCATTGAGTGATGTAGGGATTAATGCCCAGCTTAGTAAGTTTATCTATGATTCCAGAGTGGGGGATCAAGTCGAAGGCCTTGGCAAGGTCCAGATTGGCTGTGTGGACCACCTTACCATCGTCCACGGCTCTGGAGACTGATTCAAAGCAGGTTGAGGAGACAAGATCTGCCCTTTACAAAACCAAACTGGGTCGGGTCCAGTGTTTGAAGGTTGCCAATATCTTTGTTCATATGTTCCATGATAATGCGTTTCATGGCTTTGCAGATCAGGCTCGTCAGACTGATGGGATGATAGTGGAGTGGGATAACTGTAGCTGTGCATCACTCATTGGGCACGAAGCCTGAGGTGAGGCTATGATTAAACATGACACTTAGGTGAGGTGCCAGTTAATTTTGTAGTTCATGTAGTACACAGCCTGGGATATCATCTGGTCCCATGGATGCTGTATTCTTAGCTTTGGAGAGTGCATTTTTTTACCTGTGTAGCCGTGAGTATCAGAATTTGGCAAGCTTTTGGTATTAAGATGGGTCCTTTAGGAGGTGAGGGGGGGGTGGAGTTGGCACTGAATCAGTCTGCCAGGATATTGGCAATATCCTTGGGATAAGTATTAGTGCCATTCTGTTGTAGCTCAGAGAAGATATGAGCATTGCCATTTAGATTCTTGACATAACTATAGAATACCTTGTGGTTGTCCTTGGAATCTTTGGCAATTTTATTTGCATAACTAGCTTTGGAGGATTTTATGAGGGATCTCAGCTTCTTACTGAGGCTGGTAAGGGAGTTTTTTGCATCCTGGAATTTTCCTCTTTTCTGCAACAGTTTCTTCCTTCTGTTGTATAGTTTGTTTATGGCAGGGGACCACGAGATTGGGTTCCATTTTTGGAGGAGGCCATCTTGGTTCTGTTTGGAATGGCATGATTCATGCACGAGTGGATGTGCTCGTACAGTGCTTTAGTGTAGGACCCAGCAGTCAAACTTTCAGTTCCCGTCTGCATGGGTGTCATGAAGTTTTTCACTTCTGACTTGAGTAGCATGAAATTGGCTTTGGAGAAGTTTTTTATGGAGGTTTCCCTGCTAGGGGGTGGGGGTGGGATGTGAACGTCAAGTGTGATTACCTTATGGTCAGACCTGACCAACGAGGGGGTGACCACTGGTGTGGAGCTTCGATCTCCCATGTTGGTAATGGCCAGGTCTGGGATATCTGTGCCCCTGGTGTGACTATGGATTAGTTGATCCAGGGCATTGGAATTTATGAATTCCAAGAACCGTTGGGCAAAGGTGCTGGTACCCGAGTAGTTTTCCCAATTAATGCAGGGTAGTTGAGATCACCCAGTATTAGGCTGTTTATTAATATTATCTAGTATGTTTAGAAAGGTGTAGTGAGAATCTTGGGGCATGGTAGTTTTTTGAAAATTGTTAGCAACATGCTGAGCTACCAGTAGTCTGATATTTAGCTATACTTAGTATGTCTCTGTGCAAAAGTGTGTGTGTGTTTCTGTGTGCGCACATGGAGAAGTGATCAACATAAAGCAGCAAATACACCAAAACCACGATGTGTGATTTCAAGTGATAGGTCATCAATTGATACAAGAAGTCATAACCCTAAGATTCTGTCTGACACAGACACACCTCATGGGAAAACAGTGCATTTGCCTTCAGTTGTCGCCACATGTATTGTTATCCTGTGTCAGTGACTAAGGACACTGTTAATGAACTGGCAGATTATTGTACCACAATATTATCAGTTCTGTGGCAGTCCTGTGTTGAAAAAAATTGTGAAAACCATGTGAGCAACATATGTGATGCAGGCAACTGCAGACTGTCTGCACTCTGTAATGTTCCTCTCTGAGATAACATATATTATGTACTCAGTTGTCCATAACTAACAAACATAGTGCCCTATATCTTGCAGCCACACATCCGTGAAGAGGAGCTTGTGTGCCACTACAACAAAGTCCCATAATGTAAACAGCAGACATCAAGTTCCTCTACTGACAGAAGCACAGACATGATGGCCGAGCAGCACACATAAGTCATTCATGATGTCAGTAAATATGTTTTATAGACACACACACACACACACACACACACACGCACGCACGCACGCACGCACGCACGCACACACACACACACACACACACACACACACACACACCACACACAGACACACACACACAAACATCTTTAGACTGAGGTACATCCAATAAGTTAACCGGCAAAAACCCAGTATAAGACAGACAAACTTTCACTTATCTGCCTTCTGCTGTACATCATTTTAGGGGATACTAATGCCACACCCCTCATTGTGTGGCTATCGCATGCCTCATTTTTTATTTTATTGTCCTTTATTTCATTCACCCAGCACTGATACTCCGACATAAGCTGTCTACGTACAATGACAGTACCTGCACTGCAATTAATCGCCTTACCTGCTGCCTTCATTTCTTATCAAACTTACTGTATTTTGAAGACAGAAGATCTGTGTCTCTTTCTTTCTCTTTCAAGTTTCACATGTTTTTTCTTGTGAAATGGCACCATATGACATAAAAACAAGTGTATCACATAGGTTCAGTGATAGCTGTACTAAAATGAGAAACATTTAAATAACACAGACACGTAGCTTATTGTGTACTAACTGTAACAGAACAAGGTTCTACAAAGAACAATATATGTATGTGTGTGTGGAAAACTAAAAACTGTAATCCATATCATACATGCAGTCAATGTTGACTCATGGTAACTCTATTGTCTAGTGTGTTGTGATCTATCTTTAGTTATGTGACTAAACACTGACAGAGTGGCATTCATTATTATTGTACAAGTCCATCACATCAATGGACGTTTTCTTTTATTTTGATCTTTGACTTTGCCAAGCATGTTGGATTTTTCTAATCTTTCTCTTGTGGTGATATATCTTACATCTGAAGACAAAAGTCTTGCCATGTGGGCTTCAAAATAATTAAGTTTTATTTTTTCCAATACAGAGTGATTTGTTTTTGAGCAGTCCATGCAAAAGTATAGCTTGTTGAGGTGAAGGCAGCAGGTCCCCTAGATGCAAGGTGTTAGGGGGTATGATCAGTAGCAGTGACATTCATTCCTGCATTTCTGAATAATGCTTTTGTATTACTGGAGTACTGAATCACCCTTTTTTTTTTTTTTTTGCTTTTGCTACCTTTACTGGCACAGAAGCAGGACCTGTCCTAACTTTTAGGAGCACCAGCCAAAGCAGAACAGACCTCTTGTTTTTTTGTTTTGTTTTTGTTTTTTAACAGTTGAGGGGTGTCAGATCACAGAATGGCACTGGGCCCTACATGAGCCAGCTATGGCTCTGAGTTCATGGTATCAGCAATGTTCTTTGCCAGCACCACAATTCAAAGAAATCAATTTTCTTTATGCCATGTTTCTTACTTGACCAATGTTCATATTCATATAACTTTATTGAAAACAGAATAACCTGAACAATCTGAATTTGTTATGTAAAGATAGATGTTTGCACCTGGAGAGCTTATCAGATCCCTCATGACTATTATTCCAAGAGTGATTCCTCATCAGAATTCTTGACTGTTTGTCATACCTTTATTAATTATTAATCAGAGCAGGCTGAACCTCTCTCATATTTCTATTTCTACACACACACACACACACACACACACACACATACTTCTCTCGATGTGTGTGTGTGTGTGTGTGTGTGTGTGTGTGTGTGTGTGTGTGTGTGTGTGTGTGTGTATATATATATATATATATATATATATATATATATATTAAATATAGATTCATAGGTAGGTACTAGGCTATCAGCCCAAGGGCCTAAGCAAGCCTAGCCAACAAAGTTCCCTGGCTTACGCCAACCCAATAAAGTTAATTTCCTGTGCCCCTGTCGAGCAGAGCCACAGAAGTGATCCCCGGGGTGTATTTCCTATTTCCCATCCACTCATCAAGATTTTTCTTGAAGAGTGTTAATGAAGAACTTTGCTTGACATAGATGGGTAGCTTGTTCCAGAGAATGGGAAGTCTCTGGGACAGGAATCTATCCCTCCAGCAAGTCCTGTTTATTGTGGTGACAAGGTTTAGGCCACCAGAGTGTGTAGCTCAGAGGGATTGGGATTTCTTTAGGTGTAGCATGCCCAACAGCTCTGGGTTTGACATAACTTTATATGTTAGGCAGAGATCACCTCGGAGTAGGCGATATGCTACAGAGTAAAGCTGGAGTTTTTTGAGATGATCAGTATAGGGCATCTGTTTGAGGCCAGTAATTCTCTTTGTGAGGTACTTCTGTGGCCTTACCAGCTGCTGCAGATGTCTTGTGAGGTACACTCCAAAAGGGGCATTGTACTCTATAATGGGTCTAATGAGTGTCGAGTAGAGGGGAACAATGACCTCTTTTTTCCTGGATGAGAACCCTTTAGTGATGAGGTGTGCCATGTAGAAGGATTTCCTTACTACTGTGGCAATGTGATTATCAAAGGAGAGACTACTGTCCACCTAGGTCCCAAGGTCTCTTATCACACATTCAGTGTTAAGAAGAAGTTCATGGGTGCAGAGTTTTTACCAAAGGGGATAACAATGCACTTTTTGGCATTGAGCTTGAAGCCATGGCTCTGACACCAGGCATCTGTCTCAGTGAGGCCCTTCTGTAGGATGTCCACATCATTTGGGGACTCGACTATAGCTCTTCGTTTGCAGTCATCTGCAAACTTTATTATCCAGAGGCCTTCTGTGTTAGCCTGTACTTCAGAGAAGTAGATACCAAACAAGAGACATCCCAGGACTGAACCCTGTGGTACTCCACTTGTTACTGGTTTGAAGTCAGGTTTGGAGTCTGCAACTTTTACAGTGTGGGTCCTGTCAGTGAGCCAGTTGGCAACCCATCTTGTGACATAGGGATTTATACCTAGTTTAGTGAGTTTAGCTATAATTCCAGAATGGGGGATGGTGTCGAAAGCCTTGGTGAGGTCAAGATAGGCTGTGTGAACCACCTTACCCTCATTTACGGCTTTGGTGACTGCCTCAAAAAAGTTGACCAGGTTCAGGAGGCAAGATCTGTCTTTCACAAACCCAAACTGGGTAGGGTCCAGAGTTTGAAGATTACCAATGCCTTTGTTTATGAATTCCATGATTATATGTTCCATGGCCTTGCAGACCAGGCTCATCAGGCTAATAGGGCAATAGTTCCCAGGATCAGTGGTGGCTAACCCTTTGTGGAGTAGGATAACTGTTGCTGTGCGCCATTCAGTGGGCACAAAGCCTGACGTAAGGCTATGACTGAACATGGTGCTTAGGTGGGGAGCCAGTTCGTTCTGACGTTCATGTAAAACGCAGCCTGGGATGTTGTCCGGTCCCATGGATGCTGAGTTTTTGGCTTTAGAGAGTGCTGCTTTTACCTGTGAAGTTGTGATTACAGGGACTCTGCATTCTTCTTGTATATATATATGGGCCCTTTAGGGGGTGAGAGGGGGGTAAAGTTAGCACTGAACCTATCTGCCAGGATGTTGGCAATATCAGTTGGTTCTGTAATTTTTGTGCCATTGTGCTGTAACTCAGAGCAGATCTGGGTGTTGCCATTGAGATTCTTGACATAGCTATAGAATGCTATAGAATGCTTTGAGGTTGTCCTTAGAATCAGTGGCAATCTTGTTTTCATAGCTAGCTTTGGAGGATCTTATAAGGGATCTCAGCTTCTTGCTGAGGCTGACCAGGGGGTCATGGGATTTTACTCTCTTTTGCAACAATTTCTTCCTTCTGTTGTAGAGTTTGTTTATGGCAGGGGACCACCAGATTGGCTTCCTTTTTTGGAGGATAGCATCTTGATTCTGTTTGGGATAGCACGATCCATGTACTTGTGTAAGTGCTTATAGAGTGCATTTGTGCAAGATTCAGAAGTCGTAACTGTATTATCCATCTGCATGGGTGTCATGAAGTTTGCCACTTCTGTCTTAAGAAGCATGAAGTTGGCTTTGGAGAAATTTTTTACCATGGTTTCCTTAATGGGGGGTGGGGGCGGGATGCGGATATTTAGGGTGATTAGCTTATGGTCGGATCTGACCAACGAGGAGTTGACTTCAGGTGTGGAACACCGGTCACTCATGTTGGTAATGACTAGTTCTAGGATATTGTTGCCCCTGGTGCGGGTGTGGATAAGTTGATCCAGGGCATTGGAATTTATGAATTCCAAAAAGCGCTGAGTGAATGATTTGGTACATGGAGTAGTTTTCCCAGTTAATGGTGGGGTAGTTGAAATCACCCAATATTAGGGTGTTTGGTTGAACCCTAATATTTTCCAGTATATCAAGAAGAGAGGAGTGGGAATCCTGGGGCATGGTGGGGGATCTGTAGCAAGCTGCAATTTGGATTGCAGTTTTGCCCAGAGTTAGTTGCACTTGGATATCTTTGGCTGCATTATGCTGAGCAACTAGCCTGAAGGTGTGGATATCCTTAATGAATATGGACACACCTCCTCCTTTGGTGTTCCAGTCCAGGTTAGATGGCCGAAAAGTGTGGTATGAGTTATAGCCTGGTAATGCAGGGGTGCTCTCTGGAGCCTTGAACCAGGTCTCAGTCACTGCACAGACATCAATATATGTATACATATATACGTGTCCTCTTCATAACACTGAAATTTCATAACATTGAATTTCATAACATTGAGACCATAACATCGAAAATTCAAAATATTGAAAACCCAAAACATTGAAAACTTAGAACATTGAAAGTGTGTTTTATAACATTGACAACTACATTGCACAAGTAAATAATATCAGCTCCACCTACAACACCACCTAATTAACAAACACACTTTCTACTATGTAAATTAAATATACCAACTCCAAGATCGCACTACAGTGGAAAAAAGTTAATTTCCTAACCTCAGTGTATGTGAGGTTAGGAAATTAACTTTTTCCCACTGTAGTGCGATCTTGGAGTTGGTATATTTAATTTACAGGGGGTGTGGGGGGCAGAGCTTGCAGAAAAATAGTAGAAAGTGTGTTTGCTAGTTAGGTGCTGTAGGTGGAGAGGATGTTATTTACATATGCCTTGTAGTTTTCAGCGTTATGAAGCACACTTTCAATGTTCTGAGTTTTCAATGTTTTGGGATTTAGATGTTTTGGTCTCAATGTTATGAAATTCAACATTGTGAAATTTCAGTATTATGAAGAGGACCCATATATACACGTGTGTGTCTGTGTATATATGCATGCTCTCACACACTTATCAGCCAGTGTAACAGCACAACAGATACTACAATATAACAAGTAGTACTTTCACCTACATCCCCAAAAGGTCAGTAAACGCACAATGCATTCCGCACACAGTGGAGAAGCAGTGTTATTACATTGAAATCGTGGGAAATACAAAGTTATTTGACCAGAGGCCATGAGTATCATGTCAATAACCATCCTCCGACTCTACTGACCTTTTCAAAGAGGGCAGGGTCTCTAAATCTTGGTGTGTATTTTAGGGCACCTATCTGTTTGCCTAAACTATGTTTGTAGGCCAACATGGAGTCACATTGCTTGACATAAAGGGAAGTTTATTGTAGAGCAAGGGAAGAGCTAAGGAGCTGTTTAATGAACCTATCCCTCCATTAGTTTAACTTATTACCTGACGTAAATTGAAATCTTTTGTTCTAGTGCTGGTTATACTATTTAATATATCAAGAAAGAGGAAGGCTCTGATAATAGGGTCCATAAGGTCACAAGACCTTATACAGCACAAAGTGCAGGGACAGTGATTCCAGCCTTTTCTGACAACTAAGATTTTTGAGGCACATTTTTTGTTAGGTATCTCTGCATTGTTTTTTTTTTTTTTTTAGTTTTCTAATGCATCTAGTGAGATAAATGCTGAATTGTGCATTGAATTCTATAATGTATATAACCAGGGCAAAGTACCGGGGAGCAATAATGTCCTTGGTTTTAGATGAGATGTCTTTTGTGATGAATTGTGAGATATCCTTAGTCTCAACAAGCAATTAGATCAGTAGTGAAAGCCTCCAAAGCCAATTATGAATCAAAACTAGCCTCTGAAACAAAGAGAAATCACAAAACCTTCTTCAGTTACATCAGGAACCTCCATGGCAAAGCTCAGGTTTGTTCCAAATTAGTACTTAACAGTATCATGTACACCAATCCTGTTGACTTAGCCAACCTGCTAGCAGATAGGTTCAGCACAAACTTCACCCGCTGTCCCCCCAAAGGCCCTTTTGACATCCCTGATACTTTTCCCGCACCTCACATCTCTGTAGATCAAGTACTAAAGGCCCCATCCAAGACAAAGAACACAGCTTCCATGTGACCTGATAGTATCCCAGGCTGTATTCTGCACCATCTCCAGCAAGAACTGACTTCACCATTGAGCACCCTATTCAACCACAGCCTAAGTACTGGATTCATCCCAGCAGAGTGGAGAACTGCCATTATCATCCCCTTGCACAAAGGTGGTGCCACTACTGACCCTTGAAACTATCACCCCATTAGCTTGACAAGTCTGATCTGTAAGGCCATGGAGAGTATTATTATGGACCTCATAAACAAGGACATAGGCAATCTCCAAGCACTTGACCCCACCCAGTTTGGATTTGTCAAGGGCAGATCTTGTCTGTCAAACCTGGCTGACTTCTTTGAGACTGTCACCAAGGCCCTGTATGAGAGAAAGTCAGTGCATACGGCTTACCTTGACTTGGCCAAGGCCTTTGATACAATCCTCCACTCAGGCATCATCAAAAAGCTAACACAACTTGGCGTAAATCCCTATTTCATCAGGTGAGTGGCCAACTGACTCACTGACAGGACCCTCAAAGTCAAAACAGGCACTTCCACCTCTGATAGCAGACCTATCACTAGTGGAGTTCCCAGGGATCTGTCTTGGGACCCCTTCTGTTTGGCATCTACTTCTCAGAGGTTCAGGCAAAGACAAAAGACCTGTGGCTGACCAAGTTTGTGAACAACTATATGTTGGGTGCTGTTATTGACTTCCCAAATGATGTTAACATACTGCAAAAGAGTCTTACATCATCCAATGACTGGTCCCAAAGTCATGGTCTCAAGCTGAGCACAAAAAAATGTATCATCATACCATTCGGCAAAAACACAGCCCTTGCTGATTACCACATCAATGGCAATCTCCTAAGCACTCAACATTGTTAGATTTTATGAATATAAGGCTGAAATTAATTCTGTTGTAAATATGCTGAAAGAAAAAGCTAGCTTAAATGCAGAAACAGAGTTTAGTAATATGTGATCAGCAACCATACTAAATTACCATGGCTTGGAAAAGGAATCTGCTGAATGGACATTTTTCCCTTACAGACTTAAAAACAGGATGTATGCAAGAGCAAAAATACAAAATATGCTTTTAAAGAATGGACATTTTTCCCTTACAGACTTAAAAACAGGATGTATGCAAGAGCAAAAATGTAAAATCTGCTTTTAAAGAATGGACAATAACACTGTGACAATGTGTTTCCTCAAAAATATGTTTTTCTGCATGGAAAACAGGATATGCTTATCAGCATTGGCACAAGAACAGATGTTCTTATACAAAGATCCAAATAGAATACAGGACAATGTGTTTCCTCAAAAATATGTTTTTCTACATGGAAAACAGGATATGCTTATCAGCATTGGCACAAGAACAGATGTTCTTATACACAGTTCCAAATAGAATACAGAACAATGTGTTTCCTCAAAAATATGTTTTTTGCATGGACAACAGGACACTGTTACAGGATATTCACACTGTCAGAAAAGCTGGTCTCTTACAAGACATTGTTAAACAAGGAAGTTTAGTATTGTTTCTACAGGATAAGCAATTCTCCAAAATAGAATACCAAGAGGACTAAAACTGTATATAAAGAGCTGTATAAATCCAGTTATGTTAGAGGTATGGTAGGGACTCATTTGTCCTAAGGTAAATGTTATATCTCTCACATCATCTGTACTATATGAGAAGTAAAGTTGGAACAGTACTTTTAAGCTGCAACGTTGTTCTGTTTGGTTTATTATAAAAAGTTATTTGTTACTGCTATCTAAAGTTGATGCTGCAAAGTATATTCTCTCATCAGTGTATATTCTGCAAGTTTCTGTATGCAACAGACTGTGAATGCAAATATAACCAGACTTTGAATTTTAGCAGAATCCAGCCAGCAAGACTGAGTGTCTTAAGAACACTTCAAATCCATCACACCAAGCAGTAAGCAGCTCCATGTAATTTTTCAATGGCAAGCTAGCCTGCATTTGAACCTACAATCTGCAATTCAAACACAGGAGGAGTGATGGTAAGCCCTGCAGAGGGTCACTTCAGTCAAATTGCAGTAACTAACATTTGTACGTATGTGTAAATCCTAAACAGAAGTATTCCAGTTTATGCAGCTTGCAGTAGTAAAGTTTTTTAGACGTCTACAATCCGGAGTGAGACTAGTTCAAGAAATTCACAGTGCCATAAATTCTTCAAGAAAAGGTGAATGTCCACTAGCACAGTAGTCCGCTGCCTGTTGTGCTTCACCAGCTTCTCAAGTGACTCTGAAAAATTTCTAGTCATCTGCAATAACAGCTTGATCACCTGTTTTCTTGCTAACTGGTAAGACTTTTTTCTGTGTCACATATTTAGTGTGGATGATGTTAAATAGTTTGTATATTCTTAAGAGAGTTTGTATATTCTTAAGACAGTTTGTATATTCATACATAGTTTGTGTATTCCTAGACAGTTTGTATATTACTAGATAGTATGGATATTATTTGTAATTCATGCAGGAGTAAACCAAACTTTAGTAAATTGCTATGTTGGTATACACAGTACATTAGTAAATGTAAAACCTTATTAGGGCAGGTTGATAGTAAGGCATTATGCAAATGTATTACAATATTTGACTGGTATCTCAAAGAAAACCATGTGAAAAATGACAAATGTTTAGTGTGTGCTTCAACAAAAACTGCATTTTGTGTATTATGCCATAAAATAATATTGCATCATATTGCTAAAAAATAGACTGTAAAGACAGATCTGTTCATGATAAAGAATTAACTAAGGGTAAAGTGTTTCCATTACATTCTGATGTTGAACAGTTATGTCCTGTCACCACATGTGAGTCAAATCAGTTACTAATAGAACCCTTAGTACATTTTGCTACAAAGGAATGTAGTAAACTTCTAAAAGACAGACACAATGAGTTCAGGAAGCTTAGACAAGTTATACACACATCTTTTCAAAAGTGCATAGGAGTTTCAAATTCAGCAGAACAGCTTACTAAAGAATGTCAGAAAGACCATGCAACATTACTGGAAATTCAACAGCGGTTGCAGGATAAAGGAAATAAATTAGCTGAACTGACAAAGACTGGGAACTTCCTACATACACAGTTAATCTGTGCAAAAGAAATATATTTTATAATATGTTTATGTTTTGAAAATGGTTAAACATACATGGTAGGATGGTAGGATCTGATGTCTGGACAAATCATTCTTAAATGTTTTACTTTCATTCAGTTAAAGCAAGACATCTATCAGTACTACAGTAAAGTAAAGCATATGAATGCCATTTATTAGCATAGTCAAAAGGTAAACAAAACTGTTCTAGTGTATTATAATATATAAATTAAATAAAAATAGATGAGTAAAAATTTAAAGTCACAAGACATGACATGCTTGTATAAAGATATACATATACAAGACAGACATGCATGTGTGTTCTTTTCATCTAGAATACATCTGTTACAATACACATGAATAACAGGCAGACAACAGCAAATATAAATAATATAAATATAAATGTGTTGGTTAAACTAATATCTATTTTGTTTTTTACAATTTGTTTATAATTGTATAGTAACACCAAACAGTTAAAGTTCTGAATTTTAAAAATAAATAAAATGACAGATGGTATTAGTAAAACAGTTTTTGTAAAATTAATGGCAGGACAGTTAAATAGATAAATAAATAAAAAATACTGAAATCCATGTAAGGTAATTGTAAAATGATGTCTATTTATGTTGTATAAATGCATAGTTATGCAAATCACAATCACATTAAAGGAAAAATGCCAAAAGAATTACTTATAGTTTATAGAGTATAAAATGTGAGCTCAGACCTTCCTAGACTGAATAAATAGTTACAGGAAATGCTGGAAAGATAAGATAAACAACAACACTGATTGCCAGATAAGTAGCTTGAGTTTTTCTAAAGCATCATTGTTATTAAATCATAATTATTAAAATGTTTACAGGCAACACTATTTGGTAATTGTAATAAAATGTCACAATTGTGCATATATGTCACTGATAATCTGTTTGCAAGTAAATGTTAAAAGAGAAGAAAAAAACTCAGTTGCATCAAGTACAGCCAGCAAATGGGCTATAGTATATATACAGTTCAAATCAATTGTGCAGGAGGGTGTAAATACCTACTAGAGGTAATATACAGTGAAAGCTTTATTTAGTAACCTAATAAAATAAATGTATAACCAAAGTGTTGGGCTGACATACATTCTATTCTCACAGCATAGGGCAGGTAAACAGTGCTGAAGTAATACAGGGGGAGGGGTACTTTCTCAGTTTTATACTGACTGTATAAGGGGGAGGGGCACTTTCTCAGTTTTACACTGACTGTATAAGCAGTACTGCACAAGGGTCTGAAATAAAGCTACAGAAAAAATAAACAACAAGGGTCTGAAATAAAGCTACAGAAAAAATAAACAACAAGGGTCTGAAATAAAGCTACAGGAAAAAATATCTCATTCCTTCTTGACAATACTCTTTTATGGAGGGGAAAACAGATATTAGTGTATTAGAAATACTGGTAAACTGGATTAAACCTGACAGGATAAGATATTTTACAAGTTGTTAATAGCTATCATAATGGTTATTATTGTATTGTTTAGTATTAAATTGTATTTACAACCTGTTAAACTGTAAAGCTATACAAGAGATGGTTTAAAAAACAAGAGATGGCTTAAAATTGATTACAGCTATACAAAAGAGAGTAAAGATATGTAAAAAATTGAACAAGATTGGTCACTATTTTTAATATGTTTTTGGCAAAACAATGTTGGTATAAAAAAGCATCAATGTTTCTAATTGCTGAGTATGTAGTTTAAAATAACAGGACATATGGATTTGGTATCAGTTCCACTAGATATTTCTAAAGAGACAAACATTTTCCAAGATTTTGCTTAATATTAATGTTATTAAATTTGTAAGATTAGACTAAATGTACTTTACAATCTTTGTATGTACTTCTTCTTCTTCTTTTGGCTTTTCCCGGTTAGGGGTCGCCACAGCGGATCACCTTGTCCGCACATTGAATGGCAGTGGAGTTTTTTACGGTGTCGAGTTGCCAGCCCGGCGCCCAACCTTCCACAGAAGGCACACTCACACGCACACCTAGGGCCAATTTAGAGTGTCCAATCCACCTGCAGCATGTCTTTGGGATGTGGGAGGAAACCGGAGCACCCGGAGGAAACCCACGCGACCACAGGAGGACATGCAGACTCAAGACAGAAGGCACCCCAGCCGAGGATCGAACCGGAGAACCTCTTGCTGTGAGGTGGCAATGCTAACCACTGCACCACCGTGGCCGCCCTACAATCTTTGTATGTACAAATGTAGAAAATTTCAGTACAAATGATAGTCTTTGTATGTACAAATGCAGAAAAAATCAGTACAAATGAAATTAATATCTAGTAATGAATATGTGTGAAAAAAACATATGTAAAGAAAACAATGGGTCCAGGGTACCTACTAGATTAAAATGCATAAATAGCAAACAGTCTGTGCAAATACATACTGATCAGGATACATTGTAATAAGTTCAAAACTAATTTGTCAAGTTGTAATATCACTGGTTTTACCCCAGTAAAATAATTGCTTTCAAATATTTATTATCTAAGCCCAGTTCAGTACTTTACCAAGATGTTAATGGGCAGTTCAAAGACATGACCACAATGTTATGGTTAAAATGACATTGAAATTGTGTGTTTTCAGTAGTGTATAAATGCTTGCAGTAGCACATAGTTATTGTCTCTTATAGTTAATTCAACAGTTGCAAAGAGTTAATGAAACAGTTCTAAGTCATAAATTAAATTCAGTGATTGCAAAAGAATAAATTGATCAAGTTAAAAAAAAATAACATTAAAGCAGACACAGCTCATAACTGATAAAAAATATTTTCACAGAATGGTCTGCAAAAGAAAAAGTTGTTAAATACATTCAGTTTTGGTAGTAATACTTTAATATCATTGTATTAACTATGTAAAATTGCATTTTGATTTGTTGTATCAAACTAAAGGTTTGTTTCTTAATGTGTTTTCTATATAAAATGTTTTGAGTATGTCTAAAAACAGAGGGATTTGTTAGATTTTATGAATATAAGGCTGAAATTAATTCTGTTGTAAATATGCTGAAAGAAAAAGCTTGCTTAAATGCAGAAACAGAGTTTAGTAATATGTGATCAGCAACCATATTAAATTACCATGGCTTGGAAAAGGAATCTGCTGAATGGACATTTTTCCTTTACAGACTTAAAAACAGGATGTATGCAAGAGCAAAAATACAAAATCTGCTTTTAAAGAATGGACATTTTTCCCTTACAGACTTAAAAACAGGATGTATGCAAGAGCAAAAATACAAAATCTGCTTTTAAAGAATGGACATTTTTCCCTTACAGACTTAAAAACAGGATGTATGCAAGAGCAAAAATGTAAAATCTGCTTTTAAAGAATGGACAATAACACTGTGACAACGTGTTTCCTCAAAAATATGTTTTTCTGCATGGAAAACAGGATATGCTTATCAGCATTGGCACAAGAACAGATGTTCTTATACAAAGATCCAAATAGAATACAGGACAATGTGTTTCCTCAAAAATATGTTTTTCTGCATGGAAAACAGGATATGCTTATCAGCATTGGCACAAGAACAGATGTTCTTATACACAGATCCAAATAGAATACAGAACAATGTGTTTCCTCAAAAATATGTTTTTTTGCATGGACAACAGGACACTGTTACAGGATATTCACACTGTCAGAAAAGCTGGTCTCTTACAAGACATTGTTAAACAAGGAAGCTTAGTATTGTTTCTACAAGATAAGCAATTCTCCAAAATAGAATACCAAGAGGACTAAAGCTGTATATAAAGAGCTGTATAAATCCAGTTATGTTAGAGGTATGGTAGGGACTCATTTGTCCTAAGGTAAATGTTATATCTCTCACATCATCTGTACTATATGAGAAGTAAAGTTGGAACAGTACTTTTAAGCTGCAACTTTGTTCCGTTTGGTTTATTATAAAAAGTTATTTGTTACTGCTCTCTAAAGTTGATGCTGCAAAGTATATTCTCTCATCAGTGTATATTCTGCAAGTTTCTGTATGCAACAGACTGTGAATGCAAATATAACCAGACTTTGAATTTTAGCAGAATCCAGCCAGCAAGACTGAGTGTCTTAAGAACACTTCAAATCCATCACACCAAGCAGTAAGCAGCTCCATGTAATTTTTTCAAACATGTGGTGAGAGACCTGGCACTCAGGTTGATAACAACCTCACATTTGACCATAATGTAGCAGCCGTGGTCAGAAAAGCCTTTTATTTGGTTTAGCTCATAAGTAAAGGGATTGCATCCAGAAAAAAGGAGGTTATTACCTCTCTATACTCCTCTCTCATTAGACCAATAATTGAGTATAACCCCCTGTTTGGTATGTACCTTTCCAAACATCTACGCCAACTGGAAAGGCCACTGAAATACCTCACAAAGAGAATCCATAGCCTCCAATACCTGTCCTATGTATACAGGCTGAAATCACTATCACTCTATTTCAAATCTATTTCAAATCATGCAGTTTGCTCAGGGATGATCTGTGTCTCACAGACAAGGCAATCTCAGTCCCTGCACTACTACAGATGCTCCATATCCATAAATCTAACTCTTCATGCATTACCCACTCAAAAGACATAGATCTAATATGCAACATCAACAAAACCTGCTGGAGAGACATGTTTGTCTCCCAGAGGCTACCCTGTCTCTGGAATAGACTTCCCATACATGTCAAACAGAGTACCTCACTGACCCTCTTCAAGTGCAACCTTGATGAGTGGATGGGAAACCACAAATTTGTCCCAGGGCTTCCACCTGTGTCTCTCACTGACAGGAGTAACAGGTGCTGACTGAGATTTCTTTTGGGGGGATAAACTCTTGGCTAGGTTTGTAAGGGCCCCAGGGCCATTAGCGTAGTAATCTCCTATGATCCTATATAGAAGGATTTCCTGACTACAGTTGTTATTTGGTGATTGAAAAAGAGGATACCATCGACCCAGGTACCCAAGTCCTTTATCAGACCTGAGAGTGGTGTTACTGTAGGTGGGCATTTTTTTTCTGAAGAACATGATACTGCATTTCTTAGAATTTGGTTTGTGCCCTTTTTCCGTGCATCAGAAGTTACTGCATGTTAGTTTTGTAACAACTACAGCCAGCTTACAATCATGAGTGAACTTAGTCAGGCAGCGACTCTTGTTGTCAATGTTTAGGTCAGAAAATAAATGCTAGAAAGGAGGGTGGGAATAGTATGGAACCCTGGAGAGAGCCACTGGTCACATTTTCTCTAACTGAGGAGACATTGCCAACCCAAACAACATGCAATCTACCTTGCACCAGTTTGCAATCCATCTTACCAAACAGGGATCAATGCTTAAGGCCATCAGTTTATTAACAATCCCATCATATGGTATGGTGTCAAATGCCTTCATCATATCCAAATAAGCAGCTTGAACAGTGTGAAAACTATCCACTGCCTGTGTGACCCTTTCAAAGAAGCACACAAGATTTAGTGAGCATGGACTATACTTCACAAATCCAAGCTGTTGCTCTTTGAGCCTGACCAAATATTTAATATCCTGGTTTATGAGGTCTGTGATGATGCATTCCATGACTTTATAGACAAGACTAGTAAGGCCCGTGGGTCCATAGATGTTCTTCATGTTTCACTGTCGCAGTCATCACATTTGGGTTATCTGCTTGCAGGTAGCCCTCAGTCGGCCTTATTATCAAAGTCTTGGGTCCTGCATCAGTTGCTGTCTCATCTTCCATGATGTCAGGTAGTCAGGAGTATAAAGCATGCAGCCAATGCCATTGCATCAGTCTTTTTTGCCGTGTGGTGCCTGAAGCAGAAGCAGTTTGCAAGTGCCGGTCGGCCGACTCCTGAAATTTTCATTTTCGAGTTTCAGATACGAAGTCTTCAACAAAGCTAAGTACCCAGTTTGGAAACATTTTCTTGCTCTAAACCGATGTCAGTAAAAGTTAACAATTGTATTTCTTGTGGAAAGCAAATACCTCATAAATATTTTCATTCGTACTGCATTCCTTGCTTAGGCCCAGACCACGACATCCCTCGCTGTCAGTTTTGTGCCTTATTCAAACTTCGAACTATTCGTCATCGGTTCATTTTTGCATCTAAATATTTTGGTACTTGGTTCAATTATCCAGAAATGGCTTTGGTAAACCACTCAACTACCAACATTCCAAAAAAATGCAAAGATAAAGACAGAGACAGGCCGCATAGATCCAAAGCTGCTGATGACACTTCCGTTAAGCTAGTCGTCAGTTCGCCGATACTCAGTGAGGTGCTTTCGCAGCCCCTGATACCCACTACTTCAGATTAGCAGGCCTCTACTGAGACCCATTTGGAGTCCAGTATGCCGTGAGATGCTTCTTCGATTGTGGAACCTGCGGATGTCTCTACCTTGGATGGGTCCAGAGCAGCTGTGCAGGAACCAGCTTCTAAGGGTGTATTCAGGCCTACTGACTTGCATATTAAAATGACACCATCTTCTTCTTCAAGGCCTAAATCTCGATTCACGACTAGAAAACCGATGCCCAGACCACATAGTCAAGCCCCTGTGCCTAAAAACAAAATGATAAGAATGGCTGAAGACCTTATTACTCTAATTAGGGGAAGCCAACCTTCTCCCTCTGAGAGACCTAGAATTTATTTTCCTTCTGATTCTTCTGATCAGGATTCTGAAATTTCTGTTTTTTTCTGATGACCAAGAGTTGCCCTTATCTACCTATGAGGATTCTGATGCAGAGGACTCCATTCCCTCTGCTTCCCCTCCAGAGGATTTCTCTTTTGGTAAAACTTTGCATACCCTTAAGGAGCATTTCCACTGGGAAAGCCAGGATTACTCTGACTCCAAAAAGAGGCTTAGGAAATTCTTACTCCTACCTCAACACAGGCCTTTAGCTATCCCTCCTGTACTGGACATCGTGGATGATGCCTTCTTGGAATCTAGCCTGGCCCCTGACACTTTACCCCCGGCTCCTAGAAAACCTGACAGGTATTACAGAGTACCTGACTCTCACAAATTCCTCTTTAATAATCCTACTGCGGATCCTGAGAACATTTCACAGGGACCCAAAGGCATTAAGGCTACTACTGCCAAAAACCCTACCCCCTCTGATAGAGATTCCAGGGCCCTGGACAGATGGGGTAAGAAGCTTTACACTTCTGCATCTTTGGCCATTAGGGCCTTAAACTGCTAGTTTCATATGTTAAAGTATCAGCAGCATATTATTGGATTGCTTAAACAGAAAATGATGTTGATTCCTGACTGTGCTGAAAATAAAGAATTACAGGATTTAATGCATTCTGCTGAACAAGTTGGAAAACATACTTTGCAATGTGGTTTTGATTCATTAGAGGCATCTTGCAGGGCTGCTGTCACTGGGTCTGTACTTAGAAGGCATGCTTGGCTTAAGGAGCAAACTTTGTCAGATCATGTTAAAGCTAAATTACTGGATGCTCCCTTAAACCAAGACCACTTGTTTGGCAACCAAGCAGGAGAAGTACTTAAAAATATGGAGGAAAAAGCTAAAGCTATGCAAACTGTTAAATATTTCCTGCAAGTATAGCCTCCCAGATTTAGTAGGCACTGGCCTTCTAAGAACTGGTCCTTTCCTGCCTCTTCCAGGCCTTCTCAGTCCAAACCCAGAACTAGCAGACCACCCAGGCCTCAGTCTCAAGGTACTCACAGTCCTAAGCAGTGGGGGGCTCCCACTTCCAAAGCTAGAATTAGTAAGACACCCCCCTATGGTAAACTGTCACAATGACTTAACATTAAACCTTCTAAGCCCTGCTCAACTGACTGTTCCTTTAGGGGGAAAGATCGCCCTGCATGCAAAAAACTGGGAGCTCATTACCCAAGAAAAATGGGTTTTCAGTATAATTTCCCAGGGATACAGATTCCACTTCCACTCCTTACCAACCCCAAATGGTTGGCCAGACCTACCCCTAAATCAGTGGGCAGAGGCTCAAAAGCAGGTTCCCTCTCTATCCTAAGCATCAAGGCTATTCAACCTGTCCCAGAAGAAGAATGGGGGCAAGTTTTTTACTCAAGGCTTTTCCTGGTTCACAGAAAAAACAATTCCTGGCATCCTATCCTAGACCTGTCTATCCTAAACACCTTTTTGGTAATCCCAAAATTCAAAATGCTAACTCTTCATCAGCTGCTTCCCATGCTAGGCAAAAATGCCTGGTTGGCAACACTGGATTTAAAGGAAGCCTACCTGCACATCCCAATCAGGGAATCTTGCAGAAGATACCTACACTTCAGAGCAGGCTACATCCACTATCAGTTTTCTGCACTGCCCTTTGGCTTATTTACTGCGCCCAGGGTATTCACAAAGTGCCTAGCTCCAGTCATTGCATTTTGCAGGCAAAGAAATATTCCAATATACCCATACCTGGATGATTATCTGATTCAGGCAGAAATCCAGGACATGCTATTAAATCATCTGGCATTTGCAAAGAAACTACTAACTTTTCTGGGGTACACCATAAATGAAAAGAAATCACATCTAGTACCCTGCCAACAAATTGTATTCCTGGGAGCAAGCTTGAATACAACTTCACAGATGGCCTACCTCACGCCAGAGAAACAAGTTTATTTGACAGCCTACTTCAAACTACTGGCCACAAAGACCCAGCTATCTGTAAGGAAAATACTGCAAGCCATGGGGTTAATGGCCTCTTGCAGTCTACTAATTCCATATGCAAGACTGCATATGAGGAAACTACAACAGCATCTAAAAAGCCTATGGTGTCAACATTCTGAGGACCTAGAATCAATGATTCCTATCATCTCTTGTCTAAAGACAGAGTTCCTTTGTTGGGCAGAGGCCTGCCACCACAACAAGGGACTGCCATTCACTCTACCCCCTGCCGCCCAATCCCTAACAGACTCATCAGACTATGCATGGGGGGCTCACTTCGCAGGACAGTGCATTCAGGGTAAATGGAACCCGAGTCAAATGCACCTGCATAATCAATTAAAAAGAAATGTTAGCTGTACAGAATGCTCTGACAGCCTTCAAGGACCACATTCTTCCAGGACAATTATTGGTAAAGACAGACAACACCACTGTTATGTGGTACATAAATAAGCAGCGGGGAACCAACTCATACTCTCTCTGCAGACTAGCCATGGCTCTGTGGGACACAGCTTTGAGCTACCAAGTGCACCTACAGGCTCAATTCCTGCCAGGCAAGCTAAATACACTGGCAGACGATCTAAGCAGAAATCTCATGGACCCACACGAGTGGAAACTGGAATCAAAGATATTCAAGATTTTGAGAAACAAATGCATGAGCCCAGAGATAGACCTGTTTGACTCCCCTCAGAACTACCAATTGGACAAATTCTGCACAAGGACTCCCCACAGACAAGCTTGGAAAGTGGATGCTCTGTCCTTCACCTGGAAAAAAACTATCAGTCTATGCATTTCCCCCTCTGCCTCTCCTCTCCAAAGTGCTACTAAAGATCAAACAGGACAAACCAATGACAATACTGATTGCACAAGACTGGCCATGCCAACATTGGTACCCCCTCTTGCATAGTGTATCAATGCTGGAACCATGGCACCTGCCTCAGACCCCTGCCCTGCTGTCCCAGCAGGAGGGCCATATTCTGCACCCACAGCTTCAAACACTGAACCTTGCAGCCTGGCTAATTACCTGATCTCGCAGTTACCATCCCTCAGTAAGCAAGTGATGGATGCCATTCTGGAGGCAAGGAGGCCTTGTACTAGAAAATCCTATGCTGAAAAATGGAAAAGATTCTGTTCCTGGAGCCAAATTCAGGGGATTGGCACAACAGTGCCCAATTTGCTGTACATTCTTCAATACTTAACTGAGATGTTTCACAAGGGCCTTTCCTTTTCCTCCATCAAAATTCATGCCTCAGCCATTTCAGCTCATTAAAACACAGAACCACCCCTCTTCTCTCATCTACTGCTGAAGCAATTCCTCAGAGGGGCCAAAAACGTAAGATCACCCAAGAGAGCCCCTACTCCAGCCTGGGATCTTAACTTTGTATTGGAAAAGCTAACTCTACCTCCCTTTGAGCCAGCTGCAAATGCAGAGCTGAAATTCCTTTCTTGGAAAACAGCCTTCCTTCTAGCCATCACTTCAGCAAGAAGGGTGTCTGAATTACAGGCCCTCATGGCAGTGGAGCCTTTCCTCATCTTTCATGTGGACAGGGTGTCCCTCAGGACCAATCCTTCCTTTATGCCCAAGGTGGTGTCCAGTGTGGCCCTTAATCAGTCCATTCATTTGCCAGCCTTCTTTTCTAATCCACAGAACAAAGGGGAACAAATACTGTACTCCTTGGATATGCACAGACAACTTAGATTGTACTTGGACAGGACTAAGCCTCTCATGAAATCTGAACAGCTGCTGGTTGCATTTGTTGCAGGGACAGAGAGGAAGGCCATTTCAAAGCAAACCATTTCTAAGTGGATAGGCCATTGCATTAATTTCTGCTATAAGCACCATGGAAAATCTACCCCACAGGGGATAAGACCTCATTCCACCAGAGCTGTATCTACCTCTACAGTCTTTCACAGAGGTGTCCCTACCAGGGGCATCCGATAAGCTGCTACCTGGAGTTCTCTACATACCTTCACCAAGCATTACCACTTGCCAATTTTTTTCTAAATCCAGAGCTGGCTTTGCCACTGCAGTCTTGCAGGAACTTATAGCTGGTCCTAATGCTATCTAACTGCCTCCTCCCTTCCTTAGCTTTGGGAATCTACCCAAATGTGATGACTGCAACAGTGAAACATGAAGAACATAGTACAGTTGTGTACACTTACCACAAATGTAGATGTCCGTGTGTATTCACTGTTGCAGTCCTGGTTACCCTCCCTCCAGCCCCCTGACTTCTATTGACTATATCTCTATTCTTGTTTGCTATGCTTAAAGCTTTCTGGTGTATTTGCTTTTTGTTGGAAGTGTAACCTTGTATATAATTGCTTCCCATTATGGGAGCACCTGACATCTGGGGCAAGAAAAATTGATGTAATGGCGTCGGTTGCATGCTTTATACCCCTGAATACCTAACGTCATGGAAGATGAGACAGCAACCGACGCAGCACCCAACACTTTGATAATCAGGCCGACTAAGGGCTACCTGTAAGCAGATACTGCAAATGTGATAACTGCAACAGTGAATACAATTGAATATCTACATTTATGGAAAGTGTACACAACTGTACTTTACTTGGAGGACATCACCACCACACTGCACCATGACTCGAACAAATCATGTGGTAAGTCTTACTTTGAACAAATTAAGAGGCAGGGATCAGCAAGATCCTGTGTTTTTTAGACAACTCTGTATGTTGTCAAGAACCACTCTGTGGTGTGTTTGGTCTTGGAAAGTGCTTTAAGGATATGATCCTTTGCGATGGTGGCAGTGGGATGGGGAAGATGACTCAAGGATGTTTAGACAGGGGCTGATAGTTTCATGAGAGAAATTTGCCAACGTACTAGCAAACAAGTTTACTGCAGCATCTTCAGTATTAAAATGGGAGGCACCACTATAAATTTTAGAAACATGATGTGAATTATTCCTTAGTTTTGTAACATAGGTAAACCGGATTTACAATTTTCCTTGGTCTCTGGAGCCGCCTACAATCATGGAGTGATTTCCTAGTGTTTATAGCTGCTTTCAGTTTCTTGGTGAGGCCTTTTATAATATCTTTGTGATGGGACGTTATGGTCTTATAAACTAATCAAAGCAGTTTGTTCCTTTTCTTGTACAGTTTAACATCTATGGATCACCAGGGTAGTTTGTTGTTACATTGTCAATGCATTTGTTCCTGGTACGGACTGATCTGTAAATGCATATGCCTAAATGAGCATAAAGATCCTTGGCATAGGAGGCTGCATATCTCTTATCCATTGTGAGGTTAATATAGGTTAATTTTTCAGATTTTGTTGCGCAATTGTAAAAAGGTTTGCTTTTTTGAAGTCTCTAAATAGAGTGGTGTTGGTTATAGGGGTGGGGTGGATGTTTTGAGGATAAAGGTAACCTATTTGTGGTCTGACTTAACTAATGCGGGGCCATATGGGGCAAGGGACTTGCAGGAGCTCCTGTCAGGACTTGGTCCGGGGCAATACCACCCCTGGTGGGATTTTAGAAAATTTGATCTAGGGAATTCTCGTTTATACAACATGAGGAATGTTGTGCAAACCCAGTGCCAGAATTCTAAATACTCCGTTCTACAGTGGGGTAGATGATGTAACCAAGTATTAAGTTACCATCTCTTATAGGGTTATTTTCAAGGCTTGTCAGGAATTTTTCGTGAACCTGTAGGGTCATAGAAGGGGATTGGTAGCAAACTTGAAATTAACTTAGTGTGAGCTGAAGTTTGATGAGCTCACTGGGAGGTCATGGAATATCACTTTGGAAGGGATAAAATCCCTGAACACTGGGTTAAAAGGCAGAGAAGTCCAACATGGATGGGTTACTTTCATTACACTTGAATCATGTATCAGTGACTACACAAACATGGACTCAGACTCAGAAGTACCTCTAAACAGGGCAGTTTGTTAAAACTCTTGGCATTGAAAAGGGCCATTTTGATGTTCAGTTTATGATTTGATTTATTATTCAGGCTGATATGTTCATCAGATGAACTCAGCCTGAAAAGGTATGACTGAAGCACTGAAGGCTTTGGTCTGTGTGCAGAAGCCCTTGAACAAGGGATGCAGACTATCCTTTGCAAAAGAAGTATGACTGATGATCATCTTGTCCCAGAGAGATACATACTGGACACAAAATGACACCAGCTACTCAGCCAATTGTTGAATACAATTATCTTTTCCTTGAATCTATGTATTGTTCGAGATGAGGGGAGGATACCACTTAAAACCAGCCTTATCCTTGACTGAACAAGTATAGCAAGTTCCAGCAAGTTCTTCTACGTATCTTTCATAGACTTTCATGATGGATCCTTCATTCCAGCATGGAATGTGATCATCTCATACTCATGCTTATTGGGGAGGGGGTCCTAAGGGACCCTGATGTGTCAGCAATACTGGCTCCTGAGAAACAGCTAACTGTAACTCTGTCTTTGTTCAGCCTAGTGAACATGGACTCTGTATGGCAATGATGTTTCTAGAAGCTGATTTATTCTTATTAAATACTGAGGTGTTTTATGTAGGTGACTTACTGAAGAAGGGGCATGTAAAGAGGCATTGAGAGGATCTTTGCTGTCTATGCACAAGAATTCTAGGAAGCTTTGGAAGTGATTGATTTTCAACATCAGTGTATGACAGTTTAGTGTTGTCAGTATGAGGATGTTGCATTCATGTGGGTGGGGATAAAAACAGTGTGTTGCTCATTGTATGCATGAAAGTTTGAGAAGGCTGTTTCCAAGTTATCTATTTTTTGCTCCTCTCACAGATTGGAGCTATAAGGTTAAGCAAGAGTTTATCTTCAGTGAGCATGAGTCAGTTCTTACACTGCATTGGGGTACCAGGTATTAGAAGGTTGTCAGTTGAAGGGGGGTTTGTGTCTCCTTGCTGCCCTATTCTATTTTACTTTTATAGGAACTTTGGGAGAAACAGAAGGAAGTAAATTACATGGTGACACGGGATATGTAGAAAAAACTAGCATGCAAACTAGCATAGTTGGAAACAAGTCCACACAGGTCTGCACAGATATGTTCAGCCCACAGCAAAGTAGAGATAATTATCCACATGATGAAGGATTTTTGCAGTAAAGACTTAGAAAAAAACTTACTTGCACACAGCAACTGCTTTCCAGCCAGAGCTACCACAGTGGATGATGTCAGTATGTAGCAAACAGTAAAAAGTAAAAGACCAATGAAAGGCAGCTATAGATACGACAAATTAGTACCCAGCCACATAGAAATAGCACCAATTAATGTACTCTCAGTACAAGAACCACTAACGTCTCAAGATGACTTCCAGCCTAGGCTGGAAACAAACATACCTCTCAACCATGCCGAATTCCTCTGCATTTCCATTTTGAGGATAAAATAATGGGGTGCCACGAATTCCCGAGTGGCCCCATGAAATCACTATTTTGTTTTTTCTTTATTATTTTTCATTTTTAGTTAATGTTGGCATCATTATGCATCGCCAGTATATCCCTCAATGTCATCAATGCACAGGGGCATGCGTGATAATGGCAGCTTCATGACAGGCAGCGACATTTAAAAAAATTTTAAAAATTGTTTATGGCCACAGGCCTGCACACAACTTGCGGCAACCAATGAAAGAGGACACTGCGTCAATGCAATTGGGAAAGTAAGTCAAAACATACAGGAATTCATTCACGCGGGTTTACTGGGTTATGGGTTTTTTTTGTTGTTGTTGGAACCAGTTAATGGAGTTACAGACTAAGAGTTTCTGGGGAGTTTTATCATGAAACCTGACTTGTTCAATCCATCTACAGCAACAATTCATGTTTTTGACTCATCTTTTTTAAGTAGTATATTTTTGTTAAATATAGTTAACTTTTTTGTTAAGTAGTGCTTGCATTTGTGGCAGTAGTGGGTAGTTCTCCCCACACTCCCCCAACCACACATTGTATGCCTCAGGTTCTTAACTAATACAGGAAAACAACAAAAAGTTAAACCATGTGTCTATCAGCAAGTACCAAACTGTGGAAGAATGTATATACAGAGCAGCAGCTTCAATAATAGTGAATTTTTCTTAAATATATTGTGTGTTTG
Source organism: Protopterus annectens (assembly GCF_019279795.1). Classification (NCBI taxonomy): domain Eukaryota; kingdom Metazoa; phylum Chordata; order Ceratodontiformes; family Protopteridae; genus Protopterus; species Protopterus annectens. The sequence goes on from NC_056727.1 coordinate 655,397,344, forward strand.
TAGCTTTATAGTGTAGACAGTAATGTTGTGCATTGTATTCTGGCAGATATTGATAGATGGTTGCACTTCCCTCACACAAATACACACCCACCTATTCCATCTATACATATTTTTTCTTTCTCGCTCCCTTGCTCTTTCTTATATATATAGCAAGATGAAGAGGTGTTTTAGCTGCATAGTTTAGGACACTGTCCACACACACACACACACACACACACACACACACACACACACACACACACACACACACACGTGCGCGCATACACCCCTACATGAAACCGCTTACTCTATTCAGCAAGTCTTTATATTATCTAAGAATGTTTTAGCCAAACTACGCAGGATATATTTTTTATATATATATAGTCTGTAGGTTACACCATACAGTAAATGCTTGGGAATGTTCTGGCCCCGTCTGTAACCTGAGGGCATTTATTTCTACCACTGATGTACACTGTCATGTGTCCAGACTGACAAGTGTACTTGTTTCCAGATGTATAGTAGTTCTGGTTGTTCTGGGATAACCACTGATAACTATGTAGGACTTGTGTACATTTACCTATATTACTGTGCATCATTTATGATATTCTGTACACACCATCACAGACATTTGTGGTAGCAATGATGGATGTTGCCCCATGGTCCCAGTGGCATACAAATAAATAGCATTCAGACAGATAGCGGGCCTCATTCAGTGGTTGGCCGAACACTGCCCATCCAATGCACATACCCACCATATTAACATGTCTGCCTTTCACAATAGTCAGAGTTGTACAAATGAGCAGAAGTGTGTGTGTGTATGTGTCTAATATGTATACAGTATATACTTCATCCATGCTCTGCTGTCTCTGCAGGGTGTAGTTACAGCTGTTCCTGTTTTTACATAGCAAAGACATGGCAGGAAAACATATACAAAATGGAGTAGAGTCACAACTTTCATTGACATGCTCTTCATGATATAATGCTGCTGAAGATGCACTGTGCATGCATGAGTATTGTCCAGTGTACATTATCTGTCAGAGTTCTACAACTATTCACAGCAACAGAAAAAATAAGAATAGGAACAGTGTTTTTTTAAACTGTGTCCTAAATTGTAAAAAAAAAAAAAAAAATGGCCGCTAAATTCTTACTTCAGAACTCTGCACAATAAACACATGTGAAAATCCATATATTAACCAGCTGGATAAATAATTCCAAGGGTACTTCATATGCATTTTACCTGGGCCACCACACCAGTCAACTACTAATGCCTCCAAGATTAGCTAATTGCATCATTGCAGTGTTATACTGTGGGAAGGTATACTACCAGGAGATTGTAGTGGGAAGCGTTCTTACAGCATCCAAATTTTGGAGCTCATTCACAGGAATCAGGCTTAAGTCATTTAGCAGTCAGAACAAAAGTGAGTGCATCCTTTCATGAGTTTTAGCTTATATTCAGAACTTCACAGTAATCTTCCAGGGGTCGTGACCCTTCTGTTGTAGAGCACCAGGATTCTATCTCTGGATATGATGGATGCCTTCTGTGATATCAGTGTCTAGAGTGCAAAAAGGAGAGTCCTTTGGTTAGTTCTAGATGAATATCACTTTCAAGACCTCTTGTCATTTTGTTTTTGTTTCTAAAGTGTTTACCAAGATGCTAGCCACAGTGTGAAGACCATTAAGGTACTGAATTTCATGTAAGCCCCCCCTTGTATGGGTGCTTGCTGGTGTCCCCATTCACTGTAATTACATCTCAGAAAATTGTCCTTACTGACACAGAACTGAGTGCTCACCAGTGTTAGTCATTCTTAACCACACAGACTGCCCAAAAAGTCATGTCTTTGGTGGCCCAGATAAGGGTGCAGCAGAGAGGCCTAGGCCTTCCTATAGGTTCTGGAACTAAAGACAAACACAACCTTTTTGGTTACTTTTACAGCAACATAGGGGCTGCAATGCACTAATGTGTCAGCACCTGCAAAGTCACCAAGCATCCATAAACTTTCTTTTAGTGCCAGGATGCCTCTCATTTGCCTTGGAGTGGTAAATTATCTGCACCAACGTCCAAGATTATGAGGGATAGACAGGTTTGTCTTTATAAGTCACTATGGCAAATGATGGTAGAGTGACTTAATAAAATTGGAGGAGACAGAAAGATTTTTATGAAGCATTGGGTATGGTAGATTTCTTAGGCAGGAAGTTCCTTTCTAGTAGGAGTAAATCTTAAGTTTGGATAGGGAGAGAGGGGAGAAAGAGAGAGTTATTGAGAAAGCATTTACAAGTGGAAGTTTTCTGAAGGTGTCTTTGTATTCCGTTCTTAAAGATATTTTAGGAGTGACTGCCAATGACAGAGAGTTGAATAGATTCCCAGAGTCTTTTGCCAAGGATGGAGAAGCTGTGATTACTAACCAAGAGTTTAGTCTGAGGTATAAGAAGAGAAACAGTGTTAGAGTTTCGAGATCAGAGGTTGTAGTTGTATTTCCTTACTATCAGATCTCTAGAAAAATGGTTAAATGACTCATCTCTAATAAGTATGTCTAGGATATATCCATAACCGGCCTTAGGCTTAGGCCATCTAGGTAGCCGCCTAAGGCGCCGCTCTAGTAGGGGTGCTTTTCCAGTATTTATTTTGATGTAGGTAGACCAGGATGTGGGCACCGGGTGGTGTGTTGGGAGGTGCCATGGAGCCCTTTTGCCTAGGGCACCAGTTGACCTAAGGCCGCTCCTGGATAGATCCTACACATAGATCTACACATTGTTGAAATTGTTGAATTGGCAACCATTTGGCCCTTGGCATAGGTTCATAGGTTCACAGGTAGGTACTAGGCTATCTGCCCAAGGGCATTTATAAGCCTAGCCAGAGTGTGTCGGCTTTCGCCACCCCATTGATTAATTAACTGAGCCCCTGTCAAGCAGAGCCATTGAAGTGATCCCAGGGGTGTATTTTCTGTTACCCATCCACTCGTCAAGGTTTTTCTTGAAGAGTGTTAGTGAGGGGCTCTTCCTAATGTAGTTAGGAATTTTGTTCCAAAGCATGAGGAGTTTCTGTGACAGGAATCTATCCCTCCAGCATGTTCTATTTATTGTTGTGGCGAGGTTTAGCTCACTAGAGCGCGTGGCTTGCAGTGACTTGGATTTTTTTAGGTGGAGCATGTACATCAATTCTGAGTTGGACATGGCTTTGTAAGTCAGGCAGAGATCACCTCTGAGTAAGCGATATGCCACCGAGTACAGCTGGAGTTTTTTCAGTTGGTCTGCATAGGACATATGTTTGAGGCCAGCAATCCTCTTGGTGAGGTACTTTTGTGGTCTTAACAGCTGTTGAAAGTGTCTTGTGAGGTACATCCCAAATGGGGCATTGTACTCTATGATGGGTCTGATGAGTGACGAGTAGAGGGGTACTATAACCTCTTTATTTCTAGATGTGAACCCTTTAGTAATTAGATGGGCCACATAGAAGGATTTCCTAACTACTTTGGCAATATAATTGTCAAAGGAGAGATTGCTATCTACCTGGGTCCCCAGATCTCTTATTACCTCTTCTGTATTAAGGGGGCTGCCACCTATGTGGTAATTCGTGAGTGTTTTGTTTTTCCCAAATGGGATGACTATGCATTTTTTGGAATTTAGCTTGAGGCCATGACTTTGACACCAGGTGTCCGTCTCAGTAAGGCCTTTTTGGAGGATGTCCGTGTTAGCCAGAAAGTCAGTTATGGCTCCCAGTTTGCAGTCATCTGCGAACTTCGTTAGCCATAGTCCTCCTGTGTTTGCCTGTAGTTCTGAGAAGTATATGCCGAACAGTAGGGGTCCCAGGACGGAGCCTTGTGGGACACCACTTGTGACTGGTTTAGAGTCGGAGATGGAATCTGCTATTCTTACCACGTGAGTTCTGTCTGTAAGCCAGCTGTTAACCCATCTTGTGACGTAGGGGTTTATGTTCAGGCTGGTGAGTTTTTCTATAATACCTGAGTGAGGAATGGTGTCAAACACCTTGGTGAAGTCAAGGTAGGCTATGTGAACCACCTTTCCCTCATCTATGGCCTTGGTAACTGTCTCAAAGAAGTCAATCAGGTTTAGTAGGCATGATCTGCCCTTAACAAAGCCGAACTGGGTCAGGTCAAGTGTTTGGAGGTTCCCAATGTCTTTGTTAATGAGTTCCATGATGATGCGCTCCATAGCCTTGCAGACCAGGCTAGTCAGGCTTATGGGGCGATAGTTACCAGGGTCAGTTGTGGCCCCTCCCTTGTGCAAGTTGATAATGGTATATCTAACAGAGAGGGTTATTAATCTGCATATTCTATTTGCTGTAACCTACAGAGATGTATGGTTCTTATGAGAAGCTGGTGTTATAAGGGAAATGGCATACTCAAGCTGAGCTATAAGTATATCATTTCCTATGGCAATGCTACCTTCTGGAGATAGGAAATATTTTACATTAGAGCAGCTTGATCCTGCAGTTCACTTTTGTTTTGTCATTGAAATGTAGTGACAGAAATTTAGTTTTTGGTCTATCCAGATCCTCAGACAACAGAATGCTGTCACAGTTTTAATGGGATGAGTTGGACTAATACGAAGGTGCCAAATACTGGGTGTTTTGTATAGTTTTTCAGGGATTCCACTTTTTGATGGAAGATTTAACTCATTAAATCCAAGTGATGCCTCCAGGTGCATCTGCAGTTAACTCTGACTAACACCTCCAGGTGTCAAATATTGTTTGTTCATGTTTGTATCAATAATTACAAAACCATGCTACATACAAGGTTTTAAACGATTTCATCTTAAAGCTTACACAATGGCAAACTCAACTGCATTAATATTTGGTTTCTGTCTAGTGCAGGTAAATAGATGTTAACTGTTGTTTTTATGATATTAATATATATAATTTTCACATTTATCTAAATATCTCAGCAACCAAGTAACACAGACAGAACTCCTTAACATCGTATGAAAGCTCTCAGCTAGATGAATAAAATGCTGTTGACAGTATGTGTGTATCTTGAGTGGTTGCTGAAATATTGTAAATTGTTTACAAAATATCACACATGTAATAGTTACTGTGTTTACTGTGACTTAAAACATTTGGTTTAAGACCTAGAACACCACTACTATAAAAATTGTTTTTGCTGAAGAGTTTGCCTTGTATACATCTTTCATAACCTCTATGGTTCCAGAGATATGAGCATTTGTTTGAAATGTGAGGACATAATTTGATTCTGTCAAAAGGCTTAGGCTCTGGCCATTGGAAGTTACAGTGCAAACTTCCTGAGCTCCATTGGAGTGAATGAGTTAAGACTAATTGACATTGGCAATCTCGACTCCTAGTTTTCAAAATGTTCTTATCTATTACCTTTCTTAATTGTTTCAGGGGGTCTGACACCTATAAATAGTCATGTCATCTGCACAGAGAAGGATTAGTGAAGAAGATAAGTCACAACAGAGTCTGTTGATAAAGATTGAAAAAAGAAGAGAGGATAAAGCTGAACCTGGTGATGCTTTGGAAATGGTTTGAAAAGGGAGGTGCTAATCTTAATGTGTAAATTTCTGCTAGTTGAAGAGTTTGATCTCCCTTGTGGTTTGTCAGTTATTGCCAATAGGGCTCCTTAGATCACATTATAGTTTGCCAAATCAAAATACCTTATATAACTTATCAAATACTATCCTGTTATCTTTTGTCCACATTTAGTAGGACACTTCCATTTGCTATTATTGCAGTCCTACCAACCCAAAACCCAAGTTGGTTTGAGAAGAGCCAGGTATACTGCTTTATATAGACAGACAGTTGGATAAAGATAAGTTTTTGCAAGATTCTTCATAAGAAGGAATATAACTGATATTGTTCTTAAGTCTAATGCTAAAGCTAGGAGTTTGGTTTGGTACTTTGAACAGAGGTTTAACTATAATACCTTTCCAGAGTCTAAGCATAGTGTTTGGGAGATGGTCAAGTGATGTTGTTGGAGAGGGGACGATAGGGGTTCCTCGCACAGAGTGATAAGCCAGTAATGAAAGCTATCAGCTACAGTGAGTGCATCCAAAGGGATATGTTCTAGCAGATATTCAATGTCTTTCCTTTTTATGCACTGAAAATAAACTGCTATTACAAATGGGGCTGAGGTGGGGGAATCATCTGAAGTTGGGATGTGTTGTGAGGTTGGGTAGGGGAAAGGAAGGATGGATGAGGGAGACTGAATTCCATCAATATATCCTCATTGGAAAACTGTCCACTTTAGTGAGAATTATGTTTAAAATGTACTGTAAATATGTTACTATGTTCTTGGACACATAAACAGGAAAACGTCCAGATTATGCAAGAGCATTGTTTAAAAATGGTAATGCATTTCGTTTTACATAACTGAATACAATAATAAAGATACACCAGTGACAAGGTTGTGGGTAAGTTGCATATTTATCCACGATAGGAGACAATAGTTGCATCATAAGGGCACAAGACTCCCACCAGTTATAAGGTATAGCTAAATACCTGTCAGACAAGTTCATTATTTCATAGGTATATACTAAGTTAGTCATATGTCAACCCTTTTAGGCTTAGCCACTGATTCTACAGATGAACCCTTGAATGACAGGCCATTTTTAATCGTAGTTAGGATAAGCATCCCATGGTGTACCCCAGTGATTGTTTGCAACACATGTACAATATCTAGTTTTTGTTTTCCTTTCCCAGCCACCATCCTCCTGTACTGTCAGCTGTTCACGATCAAAAGTACCTGTACTGTCAGCTGTTCATCATCAAAAGCTAACAAACTTAATCAGAAGGGCAATAGCTCCACTTCCAAAAGAGGTGACTTGCATAAGATACACAAAGCAATGCATGTATGTCACAAACTTTTAAGATTTTTATATAAACTGTAGAAATTTCAAGAGAGAAAGCCCTATTCCCCCCACCCTGCCCTATTCCTCCCATTTTGCTATTTCTCCTTCCATATACTCTTACAGTTACTTCCTCATTTTCTCACATTTAAATCAACTTACACATTATTTTGCTCATATGTCCTCTGTACCTAACCTTCCCTCTCACATAATTCTTCCCTTCCATAATGACCACTCACATTTACTTACTCCTCCTATCTTTAGAACATACTTCTCTTAACCTTCAGCCTTAACTGCAGTGTATCTCTTGCTAGCTCTCTTTTACTTATAGGCTTACTTCCCTGCACTCTTTTGTAACAATGTACCTTACTCTTTTATACATTTCCTACACTTAAATCATGTTACATAGCATGTAGTTTGCTCTATGTAATACTGCTCAAATGGTAACTCTGTAAATAGGCAGGTGTCAACATGTTTTATATTTTGTAATGTTTGAATGTTATGCTTTTGTATTAACTAAACTTGCATTATTCTGTGGAGCTTTTCTCCCCAGGCCTCTGCTGCAAAGTGGCTTTAGCTCAGTTGGACTTTCCTGGACAACAAATGTCAAATAAACAAATAAATAAATAAAAGAAAAAGACTATTGTTGTAGAATATAGTTCTCCAGCTGGGATGTGCACAGTCCTGGGACCCACCCTCTAGTATATTGCTATTTAATTAAATAATTAAAACAAACAAAAACACATCTTCCAAAAAATTTGACCCTAGGTACTGGTGAGTCACCCTTTCTAGGCTTTTGTTAAGCATCTTATAACATCCGTAGTAGACTCCAGAAATATAACTAATTGTCTAAGTTAAAACAATAGACTCAAACAATAAATCATAGACAATAACTGAAAAATATAAAAAGTTAAGCACTACATTTTGAGTATTCCATAGAAAAAACACATAAGGTTTTCACTCATTGTTTTTTATTCCTTCTGGGTTCACTTGGCCACAAGGTTCTGCATGCTCTGTTTACCCTTGTTCTGCTCGGGCTCACTCCACTCCATTACCCTACCCCAATTCCCACACCCCCACTACATCTACACTTATACATGCTTTTCTCCACACCACTACCTCATCTTCCAATCTCCTCAGCAAGCTACAGTTGTCATCCCATATACCCTTCAAAAATATTCCCACACCCTCCTCTTCACCTTGACCAACTTCTCTAGTACTCTCCTCATATGTCTCCCATCTCTGCTATCACTATATTCACTTTTTCCACATTCTTTACTGATCCTTTCTAGACTTATAACTACTTTTCTCCTTATTACTTGTATGACTTCATTACATGCAACATATATGACTACACATAAACGTACTATTACAAAGCCTATTATCCAGAAACAACATAAAAGTTACTTTAAAATATCACCCTCTCTATTTAACTTATCACCACTAATTCCAGAAAATTAAAAATCCTATATAGCTATCCAAAAATAATCAAGCTCCTGACTTTATCCCAAAATAATTATATCAGAAATATACTTTTAGCACATTCCTTTTTCAGTTATCCCCCAATGTAGAGACATTCACCCAAACCCCAGCCTTACTCTTCCACCAACTACTCAGTCCCGTTGAAAGAAATTAAATCTGATCAAATTAATCTTTTGCAGCATCTGCAAAAAGATTACAGTATTCCATGCTTGGATATATCAACATAACCCAGCTACATTAGCTCCTACTGAAACCTGGCTCAAACCTAACATAAAATATTAAGAATTTCTACTCCCTGGAAATAATGTAATTAGGACAAACAGACTACATAAAAATAAGTGGAATTGCAGTTTTCTTCCATAATTGCTACCATCTGACAACTTTCTCTATTCCCAGTCTGAAGATTAAAAATACAGATCAATTAATTACCTTCCTGAAAATAAATAAAACACAAAGTCTTTATATTGCTGACTTGTACATCTTCCAGTCAAAATATACCAATACTGGAAGATATCTTATCCTGGATATCTAACACTACTACCCATGAAACTACTACCTTAAGCAATGTTAATATTAACTAGGAAAACCTAATATCAGAATTTCCAACAGCTAATATAAACCTCTTTGTCTTAACTGAGCTCATCTCTATCCCAGCTACTTGTGAAAACAATACAAACCATGGCTCAAGCCTTGATTGGATTCTAGTGACACACCCTAGTAAATTCACTCAAACAGACACTCACCCCTGTAATCTAAGTGACCACCTCCCAGCCAATACCCATATAATTTTTACCCATAAATCCAAGGAATGTTGGTATAAAATGACCCATAATTTAACTAATTTCAATCAACACTCCTACAGTAACATGCTAAAATGTATAAACTGGCCTACCCTAAAAACGTTACCAGTAGATGACACAGTAAACTACTTTAATACTATGTTTTTATTCTTAATAGTGTCATTTTCCTTTGTAAAAGAAGAATCAAATGTAACCATATTCTTTGGCTAGCAAGGCAGATTGACAAACCTATGGGACTGCTGCATATATGCAAGTCAAGCTCCACTCGAGTAACCCAAATGTGCAACCTCAACCTGGTCTGTGACATCAATAGGACTTGTTGGCAGGACAGATTTGTGTCCCAGAGACTCCCCCATCTGTGGAATAGACTCCCTCTCCATGTCAAGCAGAGTACCTCATTATCCCTTTTTAAGCACGACCTGGATAACAGGATGGGGAAAACGAAAATACACACCTGGGATTCCACCTGTGTCCCTCCTGGACAGGGGCTTTGGGTGCTGACTTGTCTAAACATGGGCTAGACTTCTGGCTAGACTTAAGGGCCTCAGGGCCAATAGCCTAGCAACTTCCTATGATCCTATGATCTAATGGGTGACCGAGACAAAACATGGAAATAGTGGATAAAGAACAAATCCATTCACCAACTATAAATCTTTAGATAGCTCTGTAATAAGGTAAAAAATACATAAAAACAAAAAAAAAGAATAACTAACTAACTAAATAAATAAATAATATATACAGCTACAAAACAAACCAAAAAAGCTAACCTCCCAAAATTTTGGTCATCAATACATTCACTTCTAAACCCAGGACAAAAGTAGATCCCATACCATATCCAGACAAATATACACTTCGAACTACCACTATATTCAATACTAGTTTTATTGGTAGCATAGTCAACATCATTTTCAGTCAACCATCCTCTGCCTGTCTACCAGTAGCCTCAACTTATCAAGCGACTATACCAACCTCACGAAGCATTGCTAATCCATCTTCACCTCCATCAAAACCTTATGAAGTCATCATCATCAGCCCCCTTTTTCCCATTTTTTTCTACATGGGGTCAGGGTATCGTGTTAACTGTTGCCAACACTCTTGATTCAATGTCCCACTCCTGCTTTCTTCAGCACTCATGCCTGATCATCACAGATCTTCTTTCACACAATCCATCCACCTCTTTGCTGGATGTCCTCGCTTCCCTTTACCTTCTGCCTGTCTGTCCCAAATCATCCTCACCAGATTGTCTTCTGCTTTCTGCACGTGTCCAAACCACCATAATCTGTTCTATTTGATCTTTTCTGCAATTGGAGCTACTTTGGCTTCTGCTCTTATGTCCTCATTTATTCATCTGTCCCACAGTGCGCATCCTACCACCCTTCTCAAGCACTTAATTTCCATCACCTCTAGTTTCTTCAACTGTTCTGCCTTTACTGCCCAGGTTTCTGCACCATACAGTAATACTGGTCACACAGTTGTCTTGTACACCTTACTTTTCAGCTTCTTTTACATTCTTCTGTCATAGACTAATCCTGACAATGTATGCCAGTTGGCTGCAGCCCCTCTGATTCTAGCTTTGACCTCTTCATTCAGACTTCCCTTCCCCTCAACCACCCCTCCCAGATATTTGAAGCTGTTTACCTGTTCCACTATCTTCCCTTCTATCTCTATTCTCAGATTCTTCTGATTTCCCCAAATTGCTGCCATTACCACCATCTTATCTTTGCTTAGTTTCATCCCATGTGCCTTCAGTTTTACATTCCATTCCCCTATCCTTTGCTGAAGTTCTTGCTCAGAGTCTGCCTGTGATGCCACATCGTCTGCATACAGCAACTTTGTTGATCTGCCCTGTCTGACCTGTTTGCTAATGTAGTCCATCACCAGTATGAACAGCAATGGGTTCAGAGCTGAACCCTGGTGTGCACCCACTCCCACTGGGAACCCCTCTGTGAGGCCGAATACTGTTCGTACTCGAGTCATTGGGTCCATGTACAAACATTGTCTGCTCTAATTCTACCAATGTTTCTGGGACTTCAAACCACTGCAGTACTGCCCAGATCAGCTTTCTTGGGACCTTGTCATATGCTTTTTCAAGTCTAGGAATGCCCAGTTGGACTTTCTCCTCATCTCTAACTTCTGCTCAAAGTATCTGTCTCACTGCAAACATCAGGTCAATTGTGCTGCATCCTGACCTGAAAACAAACTGCTCATCTCCCATCTTACATTCTACTATTCTGTGTATACGTTTATCAATCACCCTCTCCAGAACTTCCATGCAATGTGATAGGAGTTTGATGCCTCTATACTGCCCAGAGTTGTGGATGTCACCTTTGTTCTTGTACACTGGCACAAGTATGCTTATTCTCCAGTCATCTGGGATATGCCTTTCTCTCCACATTGCTACAAGTACCGTCAGGAGCCATTTCTCCCATATCTTACCCAGCATCTTTATCATATCTGCTGTACCTCATCTGAGCCTGCTGCTTTCCCTGACTTCAACTTCTTTAGTGCTGTTCTTACTTCTTCTAGGGTGGGCTCCTCTTCTTCTCTCATTGTAGGCTGTTTCTGGGGCAGTACATGTTCTGTGGGGTTTTCTTCATTCAGAATCTGCTGGAACTGCTTCTTCCATCTGCCTTTGATGTTCTATGGACTGGTGAGCAGGTTGTTGCTGGCATCCGTTATGAAGGGTGTCTGACTATCTTCTTTATCTTTCTGTCTGGAAATACTCCTTCCATCTGCCTTTGATGTCCTCTGGGCTGGGGAGCAGGTTGTTGTTGGCATCCCTTATGAATGGTGTCTGACTGTCTTCTTTATCTTTCTGTCTTTGCCTTGCAACCTGATATAGTTTCTTTCTGCCACTTACTGAGTCATTTTCCAGAAGTTGGTAGAGTGCCTCCGATGCCCTATTCTTTGCTATTGTAACTTATTTCTTAACTTCTTTGTTAGCCAACCAGTAGTCCTTCCTAGCTTGGTAAGTCTTTTCTATCACCCACTTCTTCCTGCACTCCTTCTTTCTTTTGATGACTTCCTAGACTTCTGCATTCCACCACCAGCTTTCCTTATGTACCTTATTTCCATACCTGACTTGGCCGCATATCTTTTCTGTAGTCCTAACACATGCTGTTTTTAGGTGCTGCCATTCTTGCTCAACTCCACCTACTTCTTCCTCTTCTTGGGGTGCTAGAGCCCTGAGTAATTCTTTGAACTGCTGTATACATTCTTTCCAGTCAACTTACAGGTCTTCAACCTGGTCTCTGTTGACCTTAGAGCCTTCGCTGACCACTGCTTGCATCTTATTGTGGCAACTAGTGGTTTATGCTGTGGGCTGACTCTTTCACTGGGGATGACGTTGCAATCATGGATTCTACCCCAGTGCCTTCTCCTTACTAGGAGGAAGTCTACCTGAGTTGCATGTTGGCTACTCTTGTATGTGATCATGTGACTGTCTTTCTTTCTGAACCATGTGTTGGCTACTATTACGCAATTTTCCAGACAGAAGTCTAGAATGGCTTCTCCTTCTTTATTCCTGTTGCCCCACCAATGTGGACCCAGGCAGTCCTCATATCCTTTTCTGTCTGCCCCGATATGTACATTCAAGTCACCCATTATCAACACCAATTCATGTTGTCCTGCTTTATCTAGTAGGTCCTGCAACTGCTGTTGGAATGCACACTTTTCCTCACTATCACAACCCTGCAGTGGTGCATAGGCTGAGATTATGAATACTGCCCTATCATTACACTGAGCCTGATTGCCATGAGTCTGTCATTAATTCTGATGATATCCCTCACTGCCTTCTGAAGCCTCTCTCTCACCACAATTACTACACCATTTCTAGCCTGTCCCCTCCTGAGTAGTAGAGTCTGGATCCCAAGTCAAGTGGCTTTGCTGCACTGCCCTTCCATCTTGTTTCTTGGATACATAGGATGTCCAGTCTCCTCCATATCATCATGTCATCCACTTCCAAGCTGCATCCTGTCAGTGTACCTACATTAAGCGTAGCAATTCTCAGTTCATGTTTGGCAGGTTGGTTGGTTTTACATCTAGCTTTCACTCAACAGAGCTATCCCAGGTAACCCAGACTGGGCAACTAGACACCGGCCGGCCAGTTGCTTATTGACCCAGGGCTGCTGGGCTTTATGGAGGGCACACACTGGCCAATAGGGGCACAAATACCCCTCCCACCATTAGCATGGGTCCCTGGCATAGGTTAGAGTAGGCTGGGTCCTCAACTCACTTATCACCAGTAACTACCCATGCCCATTTTGGTGACATTAGTCAACATGACCGAATCACCTAGAGCCATATTTTACACCATTAAGTGGCTAACCCTGCCACAGTGTGCAGTCTGTGATCCATGTTCTCTAATCTTGAGGATACTGTGCACCACAGTAGATGCCCAAAGTGGTTGGTCTGTACAACTCTTCCCCCTATAGGGCACCATTTTGAGTCTGTGCTGCTGCCGCCCACAGCTCCATTCATTGGCGAGTTTGAGATGGAAACACTCAACATGTTTTTCAGACTTGGAAGAAACCCCACGGAGACACAGGTAGAATGTGCAAACTCCAAACAGGCACTGGTCGGAGGTCAGGATTGAACCTTGTACCTTGCCATGCTACATAAAAAGGTGCTATAAAACTTGTTACATTAAGCAGCAGCTGTAGCAGTGGCTGACATAACTATGGCAGCAGCAGAGGAGAAACTGTGTGAGGAGTGTTCACATGAACTAGCAGCAGTGGGCCTTCATGTGACACTGTGGTAGGCACAATACATGATGACACAGGCAAAAATTTGGCATCTGTTCCACAACTATGATCTGTGACAAAATAAAAAGAGAATAAAACTGCATGCAAGGACTGACACATAAAGGCTATGCATTATAGTGCATTGAGTAGCCATACTGTGCATCAGATGTTGCTATACCCACATGAGCCAGAGGGATGTGCAGGATACAGTCATCACTTGCATAATGAAGGAACACAGTGAAAGGGGACAGCAAAGGTAGCATATGTAGAGAAGGCATGTCTGGCAGCTGTAGTAACCATGTGTACAGCTAAGGGGTTGTGTGGTATCAAAGATCACGTCCTGCAGTGATAGGGTGAAATTTTCATGGGTGAAACATTGGCTGGGTGTACCGGGTGGCACCAAAGTATCAGAACTGGAGACAGCTTGTCTAGGGGACAGTGTAGCATATCAGGTGTATGTGCAGGAATGTCACCATGGGTGACCACCACTGTGGTGGCAGAATAATGGCTTCTATTATGCCATATCTGACCATGAGAAAGTCCTACTTGAGATGAAGGTATGGGGGAGTGGGCCAGCACTGAACTGCAGGAGCCAGAGTGGCTTGTCCAGTGAAGTGCACCCATAGAACACCATCAGCCATGCTCATGAGACCATCCACAGCTGGAATGGAGGCCACAGTGGAACAGGATCAGTATCAGCCACATCTAGCATCTCAAGCATCCATGGCCAAGGGTGGAGACAGCTGGAGATAGTACAAGCATTTCTGGAATGGTGCAAGCCATCTGTGTTCTTTGTTCAGTCCTGCAGTATGTGATAGACCATGGTGACCACTCAAAGCTGCATGGATACACTAATTGATGCCAGATGGACTGTCATGACCTCTGCCAGGCATGTCTGCTCTGGGTCCCTGTCAGCAGTGGCACTGTATGCATTGCAGAATATCATATAGTCCCTGCAATGGTTGCAGACCATGCAGCACACTAAACAGCTTCACTAAACACAGGTGATGCTGAAAAGTTTATCATGGACTTCTCCAGTCCCCTGAGCTTTGAGTAAAGGGAGTGCACCTTCCACTATTAACACCACTGAGACTGACACTTCTCAGACTGTGCTAGGTTCTTAATGTCATTATTGTTAGTCTCCAGAAATTGTCTGTGGCTACCATGCTGTCTTGAGTAGTGACTCTAATCCTGGCACCATTAACCAGCTATCCTGTCTGCTGTCACTTTCCATATATATCAATGTACTCTGATCCCCATTTTACACAGATATCCCCATGTTGTTCACTGTAACATGGTCCCCTGTAAAATGGCAAACATAGTTTTTAATCAGGCTAAAACATGGCTTTTGGCATGGCTGTTATGCTAGTGAAGCGATATAGTATGATCTTCTCTGATCTGCTGCAGTAACACAGTGTGTTATTGCACCTAGTCTGCACTATGGAACTTGATAAGCTATGTATGGGCATTTAAGCCATGTATGGTATGCATGCATGGAAATCCTGGTCACACTAATTACTCTGCATTGTGCTAATGACCATTGTCATTGCACTATTCATCTGCTTGCCATGACCATGCCTGGGCATTGAGGTCAAATATGGTGTGTATGCCTGGAGATCCTGGTCGCACTAATTAAAACTGGCATCACACTAATAACCGTGGTCTTCGTGCTAACAAACTGCCTGTCATGCCCATATAGGATAGTGTCGTAACAGATTGTGAGCACCTGTGGAGCCAGGACACACTAATGTCCTCCATCTTGCTGTTGACTTCATGCATCATGCTGTTATTGATAGGCAACAACAGAGGAGAAGCTAGGGCATATGCAGCCCAGAGTGAGACCCTCATTTGGCACTCCATCCTGCTCCCATCCCCCCACCTACAGAGCAAAAGAAAAACATTTTTTTTACAAAAACATAGACCAAGAGGCTCAAAAATATGTTCAAAAAGAAAAGTTTATAGAAAGTTTAACACATTTTTCTGAGTAATTAATTTAACTGTCATTTAATGCATAACCAAACATAACACAGCTTTAACAATTTAAAGAAACCACACAGATATTACAAATAAATCAGACTTCAGCTCAATCTACATCTCTTTTCAGGTACAGTCCAAACAACAGCAGCAGCATAACAAATTATACTGTTAATAGTTTGGTAAATATGAACTGCAACACAGGAAAACATGAACTGTGGCTGTGGCAAACAGCAAAATCATGACCCAAGGGAGAAGCTACTAAAATATATATACTGACCCCTCAGAATATATCCACAATGTATACTGCACAAAAAATGTTAGTGTGCATTGTGACACCATTTAAACCTGAAGTTTACATCATATTCACATCTCCTTGTTTTAATAGCCAGTGCTAGTTCACTGAACAATGGATCTACATGGCAATGGACAGCTGATAAAATCAGCAGGCAAAGGAGAGTAGTATTGCTGGAATTGAATTCATCTTCAAGTCACGGTGAGTACCTTCATGAAGAAGACCTTATTTACTACTGAGGATAAGACAAGAAATTATGTATTCTCACTATTATGCAAGAAGTCCAGAATTTCTAGATAGAAGACTATCTAGAATACTTTTGAGATTTTAAGTATTTTGCTTCAGATTATTTGTTAAGTTTTTCTGCATTGCCGCCTACTTTTGAGCATTTTCTGGCTTGTTAAACTTGATTTCTGTGTTGGTAACTGTATTTAGAACACAACCTAGAGCTGATTACTGAATTTCCTGCCTGCACTTATTTTTAAAATCTTTTCTTTTTTCTTAAAACTTGCATTTTATCTGTCTCTGGCCTAGCACTCAAGTGTGGGGTCATTTACTGCACTGTTCTAACTTGTTGATACTTGTGAACCTCTGCTTTCCTTAAAAAAAAACAAAAAAATCTTGCTTTTTTCCCACTTTTCTGAGATTTAAAAAAGTTCAGTTACAGATTTGCTGTTCTGAACTGTTTGTAAGTTTCTTGGAGGCCATTGTTTGCTTGGGCTAAAGGGAAGTCTCTGTGTTCATCAGTGGCAGTGATAAACATTGAGCAGCCTGCCTGCCCCTGTGGAAGTGGTTACTGCCTTGAAACTGTAGTTTTATTGGCCATTTTGGGTCAATTTCCTAACTCCTTGATCTCCCTCTCTTAAAACCCGATTGCCTTGTGGTTTTGGCGTCTTTTCAGACTTGTTGGCTGTTGGTGAAGCACCCACCAAGAGGAGAAAATGCTGAGAGAAGAAAGGAGCCACTTTTGAGATTTTAAGTATTTTGCTTCAGATTATTTGTTAAGTTTTTCTGCATTGCCGCCTACTTTTGAGCATTTTCTGGCTTGTTAAACTTGATTTCTGTGTTGGTAACTGTATTTAGAATACAACCTAGAGTTACTGAATTTCCTGCCTGCTCTTATTTTTAAAATAGTTTTTTTTTTTTCTTAAAACTTGCATTTTATCTGTCTCTGGCCTAGCACTCAAGTGTGGAGTCATTTACTGCACTGTTCTAACTTGTTGATACTTGTAAACCTCTGCTTTCCTTAAAAAAAAACAAAAAAACAAAAAAATTTAGCTTTTTTCCCACTTTTCTGAGATTTAAAAAAGTTCAGTTACAGATTTGCTGTTCTGAACTGTTTGTAAGTTTCTTGGAGGCCATTGTTTGCTTGGGCTAAAGGGAAGTCTCTGTGTTCATCAGTGGCAGTGATAAACATTGAGCAGCCTGCCTGCCCCTGTGGGAGTGGTTACTGCCTTGAAACTGTAGTTTTATTGGCCATTTTGGGTCAATTCCTAACTCCTTGATCTCCCTCTCTTAAAACCCTCTTTTGTGCGGTTTTGCGCATAGCGCAACATCGGGCAGCGCCGCCTAATTGGGTTTAAACTATTCCTGGCTCCACTAAGTCTGCTCTTCACTTTTTCCCTTAGAACTGCTCTATCTCTCAAAGTAAACACCATATTCTCATTCTAAGGCCCCTCACTGGTCCAAATAAGTAATTTTACAAGTTAGCACTAATAAACCATAAGCACTACTTACTCTTATACTCTCTACAATTACCTTGTCCCCTATTGGTCCGTTTTAATTCAGTTCCCTGTATTACTCTAGCATGTCCAAAGGTCAGTCAGTGGTTTCCTCTCCAGTCCAGCTGGTGAATCTGGGAATTTTGAGGCAATGTTACAACTGTCTCATGTACACGGACAACCCTCTTCTCCTCCAAACAGGTTCGAATATATGTGAGAGATGCAACCATATTGCCAAACTGGAGACTGAGCTCTTTCATCTCAAAACTGGTGTAACCAGTCAGGAGGAAAAGGTAACCTCACACAACACAATTCCAGTATCACATAGTCCCACCACAACAGCGAACCAAACACATAAAAACACAAAAACATACTCGGAGGCTCTAAATAAAAATCTACTTAAGAACAGAGACCTCCAAAGCAGACATCCAAGCAAACGCTACCCCAAAACAAAACACGTACAACACAGTCACAGCCCTTAAGGCTGAATAACACACCTGATACTCTTGTAATAGGTGACTCTATTGTCAGACACACTGACGTCCCACTCACCAGGCTGAATAAAGAGAAGGTCACAGTGAGCTGCCTGTTGGGCGCTAGGATCCGCCACATAACGCAAGCACTCAGGTCACTCCAAAGCAAATACAAATATGACTCAGTCATTGTACATGCTGGCATGAATGACCTGAGACGTACCTCCCTCGACTACATGAAAAGAGACATAGAGGAGCTCTCTGATCATGTAGCCCAGGCCGGTATGACCCTGACCTTGAGCAGCATCTTACCCTCACCTAGAATGATGCCACGGTATAAAGACAAAATGATTGATTTTAACAATTGGCTAAAATTTTGGTGTCATTCAAAGGGGATCCAGTGTCTGTCAGCCTGGGATGACATGCTCGACAAGCTACGTTGCTTCGCTAGGAATGGCATGCACCTGTCACCCCTGGGCTTTCGAATATTGGCAAAGGCTCTTGGCACCCCCATAGTGCCTTTTTTAGGCAAGGCTCAAAAGTCAAACCCACCTCCATAGACAGCACAAGGAACAAGAAACTAAGGGTAATGCTGCTAAACGCCAGAAGTCTTAACCTCAAGATGCATGCACTCGAAGCTCTCCTCAGTATGGAGAACATCGATATCTGTGCAGTGACAGAAACCTGGTTCAAGGCTCCAGAGAGCACCCCAGCACTACCAGGTTATACCTCATATCATGCTTCGGCCCCCAAACCTGGACCGAACCACAAAAGGAGGGGGAGTTTCCATATTTATCAAGGATATCCACACCTCCAGGTTAGTGGCATTGCACAAAGTATCAGAGACCATCCATGTGCAACTGACAGTGGGCAAGACTGCTTTTCAGTTTATAGCATCCTACAGACCACCCTCTCAAAGTCAGGAATCCCACTCGGCTTTCCTGAAAACATTGGAGAACATGAAGATCTCTCCGAACACCATTATATTGGGCGACTTCAACTACCCAAACATAGACTGGGAGCATTACTCAAGCTCCAGCACCTTAGCCTAAAGGTTCCTGGAATTTATAAACTCAAATGCTATGGAACAACTAGTCACCACTCCCACAAGAGGGGAAAACATACTAGACCTGATCATTACCAACATGGGGACTCTATGCTCCATACCAGAAGTACATGCCTCATTGGTAAGATCAGACCATAAATTAATTTCACTGGATATCCACATCCC
Organism: Protopterus annectens; assembly: GCF_019279795.1. NCBI lineage: Eukaryota > Metazoa > Chordata > Ceratodontiformes > Protopteridae > Protopterus > Protopterus annectens. The sequence goes on from NC_056727.1 coordinate 655,416,860, forward strand.
GACCCCACCCACAGCCCAGAAAACCACAGTGAAAGACTTCTCAAAAGCGAACTTCACACTTCTCAAAACCGAAGTGGAATCCTTCAAGGCCCCAGAGCCAGTGGAAACTACGGCCCAAACTGCAGAATCCTATATAAACGCATTCTACGGACATCTCCAGGAATGCATGGATCATGCTATCCCAAACAAAATCAAGACCCAATCATCCAAAGGCAGGCGTCCAGTCTGCCATAAATAAACTGTACAACAGAAGGAGGAAGCTACTACATGATAGAGCAAAATCCCTAAAAGGGAAGGCATCTCTGATCAGTACTAGCAAAAAATTATGATCCTTCATAAAATCCTCCAAGGCCAGCTTCGAGAGAAAAATTGCACAGGACACTAAAGACAATCATAAGGCTTTTTTCAGTTATGTTAGGAACCTGGGATGCAACTCCCAGACTTGTTCTGAGTTGATTCTAAATGACAAAAAATACACTGAACCCACAGACATCGCCAATATCCTGGCAGACAGGTTCAGTGCAAACTTCTCCCCCCCCCCAAAGAGCAAGTATCTATCCCGGCAGAGTGCAGCCTCCCAAACATCTCTGATGCTCAGGTGAAGGCCGCCCTCTCCAAAGCAAAAAACATTGCTTCCATGGGACCAGATGGCGTCCCGGGTTGCGTCCTACATGAACTCCAAGAAGAACTAATCCCTCAAGTAAAACTGCTGTACAATCTCAGCTTCACTACAGGATATGTGCCCAAAGAATGGCGTACAGCAACAGTGGTCCCACTCCACAAAGGTGGTGCCTCTGCGGACCCTGGAAACTATCGCCCCATAAGCCTGACTAGCCTAGTCTGCAAGGCTATGGAGAGGATCATCATGGAACTCATAAACAAAGACATTGAGGACCTACAGACACTAGATCCTACCCAATTTGGCTTCATCAAGGGCAGATCCTGCCTTTTGAACCTGGTCGACTTCTTCGAAACAGTCACCAAGGCCATAGATGAGGGGAAGGTAGTCCACACAGCCTATCTGGACCTCGCAAAGGCTTTTGACACAATACCCCACTCGGGCATCATAGATAAGCTATCCAGCCTAAATATAAACCCCTATGTCACAAGATGGGTCGCAAACTGGCTCAAAAACAGAACCCACAGAGTCAGAGTTGCTTGGGCCATGTCAGACTCGAAACTGGTCACAAGTGGCGTCCCACAAGGTTCTGTCCTGGGACCTCTCTTATTCGGTATTTACTTTTCTGAGGTACAGGCCAACGTGGGAGGACTATGGCTCACCAAGTTCGCAGATGACTGCAAACTGGGCGCCATAATCGACTCTCCAGCTGACACAAACATCCTTCAAAAAGGTCTCGCAGAGATGGATAACTGGTGCCAGAGCCATGGTCTAAAGCTAAATGCCAAAAAGTGTATAGTCATACCCTTTGGCAAAAACAATGTGCCCACAAATTACCACATAGGTGGTAACCCATTAAGTACAAAGAAAGTAATTAGGGATCTAGGGACCCAAGTTGATAGCAATCTCTCTTTTGACAACCACATTGCCAAAGTGGTTAGAAAGACCTTCTACATAGCCCACCTCATCATGAAAGGATTCACATCTAGATCAAGAGAGGTAATCGTGCCCCTTTATTCATCCCTCATCAGGCCCATCATAGAATACAATGCCCCCTTTGGGATGTACCTTACCCGACACCTGCAGCAGTTAGAAAGACCCCAAAAGTACCTCATCAGGAGGATCAAGGGACTCAAACAGATGCCATATGCTGCTCGGTTAAATAAACTCCAGCTCTACTCAGTTGCATACCGCCTACTTCAAGGCGATCTATGCCTGACATATAAAGCTATGTCCAACCCAGAATTAATGGACATGCTCCACCTCAGTAAATCTAAATCCCTTAGAGCCACGCGCTCGAGGGACTTGAACCTCAGCACAGAAATAAAAAGAACATGCTGGAGGGACAGATTCATAACCCAGAGGCTCCCTTTGCTCTGGAATAGAATTCCAATTCATGTTAGGCAGAGCACCTTACTGACTCTCTTCAAGAAGAATCTTGATGAGTGGATGGAGGATCGTAGGTTTGTCCCGGGGATTACTTCCGTGTCACTATTAGACAAAGGCACAGTAAGCTAAACTTTACAAAGGGCACAGTATACTCAAATCAAGGGGTGGCGTAAGCCAAACACAATCGGGCTAGGCTTATAAATGCCCCAGGGCAGATAGCCTAGTATGAACCTATGAACCTATAAGACATTCAAAAAGATTAAGGGAGAAATTAGAGGAAAGAAAAATACTTGCAAAAGAAAAACTGTCAAAACCTTCAAATGTAAATTTGTGTTCATTAATACAACAGATCCATAGAAAACATTATATAGACCAATAAACTTTGGGCCATTTGGAAAAAGAAGCAACTAAGGAAGTTCAAAAATATAAAGAACTAAACCTAGATATTTTTGAAATGTGTAAAAAAGAAACATGAACATAAGAAAGAAAGAAAGAAAGAAAGAAAGAAAGAAAGAAAGAACTATGGTACAATATTTATGCAAAGGAGAAAACCAAACTAATCAATACAAAAAATCAGCTCCAAAGAAATTTGGAGAGAAATACAGGCAAAGGTATCCAAATATGGAAAATTTCACAATACAAAAAATAGAAACAAAAAGGGGAACACAGAACAGAAGAATAGTAAAGTAGAAGTCAAAGAAATAGAAGCTGAAGTTATGGACTACCACAAAGCAAAGGATTTAATGTAGAAAGTCTAACACAGGTTATGTCACAGCATGATGGAACAATGAGTCCCCAAAGTAAGGAGAAACAGATGGAGCAGGAGATATCTAAAGAAAAGATACGGACATGTGAAAGAAAAAGAGATCTAACATGGTACAATATTTATCCAAAGGCAAAAGCCAAGCTAATCAATACAAAAAAAGCAGCACCAAAGATATTTGAAGAGAAATACCAGCAAAGGCCTCCAGATGAGGAAAATTTCACAATACAAAACATAAGAAAACTAAGGGGGAAGTAGAAAAGAGGATTTGTAATGGAGAAGTTAAACAAATAAAAACTGAAGTTATGGATTACCTATGAAGTGAAGGATTTAGTATAGAAAATCCAACTTGGGTAATGCCACAGCATGATGGAACAAAGAGACCCCAAATTAAGGAGAAGCATGTGGAACGGGAAGCATCTGATCACTTGTCACACGAAGATACACTTGTGCCTCCAGTGAAAAAAAAAAAACAGTATAAAAGTTCAGTTGGAGTTGCACAGCAGGGAAGGAGCAAGAAACAGTGGCAACTCTGTCACAATCAATGTTGTGGATTGATAGGCCATTGAGTACCCTTAGGAAAGAGCAATGGATGACGTAGGATGCAGCTGAAGATAATATATTATTAGGAAGATGTTCTGGAACTTTCTGTAGAATGCCTACTGGAAATGAAGAACAAAGAATGTCCCCTCAGCTTAGAATAAAATGATCTAAGGGAAGAGCTGATTGATTTAATAGAGATGAATACATATACTAAGATCAATGAAAGAAACAGATTACAGAAAGTCAATAAGACCCACACTGTTAGAAGTCTGTTAAAACAAATGAACACAGTAATCAAGACTATCAAAAGAAATTCATGTGATATATCATCAGTAAATAGGATATATTACTATATAGGTTTATAGGTTTATAGGTTCATACTTGGCTATTTGCCCTAGGGCATTTGTAAGCCTAGCCAGAGTGTGTTTGGCTTTCGCCACCCATTTTAAATGAGTTTTACTATGCCCTTTTTCAAGGTTAGTTTACTGTGCCTCTGTCTAACAGTGACACAGAAGTGATCCCCAGGGTAAACCTACGATCTCCCATCCACTCATCAAGATTCCCCTTGAGAAAGTCAGTGAGGGACTCTGCCTAACTTGGACTGGGATTCTATTCCAGAGAGAAGGGAGCCTCTGGGTTATGAATCTGTCCCTCCAGCATGTCCTATTTATTTCTGTGCTGAGGTTCAAGTCCCTCGAGCGTGTAGCTCGAAGGGATTTGGATTTTCTGAGGTGAAGCATGTCCATCAATTCCGGGTTGGACATGGCCTTATACGTCAGGCAGAGATTGCCTTTAAGTAGGCGGTATGCAACTGAGTAGAGCTGGAGTTTCTTTAATCGAGCAGCATATGGCATCTGTTTGAGCCCTTTGATCCTCTTGGTGAGGTACTTTTGGGGTCTTTCTAGTTGCTGCAGGTGTCGGGTAAGGTACATCCCGAATGGGGCATTGTATTCAATTATGGGCCTGATGAGGGATGAGTAAAGAGGCACGATGACTTCCTTTGATCTAGATGTGAATCCCTTCATGATAAGGGGGGCTATATAGAAGGTTTTTCTAACCACTTTGGCCACGTGATTGTCAAATGAGAGATTGCTATCAACTTGGGTCCCAAGGTCTCTAATTACTTCTTCTGTACTTAATGGGTTACCACCTATGTGGTAATTTGTGGGCACTTTGTTTTTGCCAAAGGGGATGACTATACACTTTTTGGCATTGAGCTTGAGGCCATGGCTCTGGCACCAGTTGTCTGTCTCTATGAGACCTTTTTGGAGGATGCTTGTGTCAGCTGGAGAGTCGATTATGGCTCCCAGTTTGCAGTCATCTGCAAACTTGGTCAGCCATAGTCCACCCGTGTTGGCCTGTACCTCCGAGAAATATGTACCGAACAAGAAAGGTCCCAGGACTGAGCATTGTGGGATGCCGCTTGTTACTGGTTTGGAGTCTGACATGGCTCCAGCAATTCTGACCATGTGTGTTCTGTCTTTGAGCCAGTTTGCAACCCATCTAATGACATAGGGGTTTATATTTAAGCTGGAGAGCTTATCTATGATGCCCGAGTGGGGTATTGTATCGAAGGCTTTTGCAAGGTCCAGGTAGGCTGTGTGGACCATCTTCCCCTCGTCAATGGCCTTGGTGACTGATTCAAAGAAATTGACCACGATTAAGAGGCAGGATCTATCCTTAACAAAGCTGAATTGGGTAGGGTCCAGTGTCTGTAGGTCCCCAATATCTTTATTTATGAGTTCCATGATGATCCTCTCCATAGCCTTGAAGACCAAGCTAGTCAGGCTTATGGGGCGATAGTTACCAGGGTCCATTGAGGCACCACCTTTGTGGAGAGGGACCACTGTTGCTATATGCCATTCTTTGGTTACATATCCTGTAGTAAGGCTGAGGTTGAACAGTAGCTTTATGTTGGGGTTCAGCTCTTCTTGGAGTTCATGTAGGATGCAGCCCAGGACACCGTCTGGTCCCATTGATGCTGTGTTTTTTGCTTTGGAGAGGGCGGCTCTTACTTGAGCATCTGAGATGTCAGGGGAGCAGCATTCTCTTGGGATAGATATTTGCTCTTTTGGGGGGGAGGGAGGGAGTTTGCACTGAACCTGTCAGCCAGGATGTTGGCAATGTCTGTGGGTTCAGTGTATTTTTTGTCATTTTGGGCTGACTCTGAGCATATCTGGGAGTTACCACCCAGGTTCCTAACATAACTAAATAAAGCCTTGTGGTTATCTTTAGTGTTCTGTGCAATTTTTGTCTCGAAGCTGGCCTTAGATGATTTTATGAGGGACCGTAGTTTTTTGCTAATACTGATCAGAGATGCCTTCCCTTTTAGGGATTTTGCTCTATCATGTAGTAGCTTCCTTCTTCTATTGTATAGTTTATTTATGGCTGGGGTCCACCAGTCAGGACGCCTGCCTTTGGGGGATTGGGTCTTGGTTTTATTTGGGATTGCATGATCCATGCATTCCTGATGGTGTCCATAGAATGCATTTATAAAGGATTCTGCTGTTTGGGCCCGGGGGCTTTGAAGGATTCCACCTTGGTTTTGAGGAGTGTGAAGTTTGCTTTAGAGAAGTTTTTCACTGTGGTTTTCTGGGCAGGGGGTGGGGTCGGGATGTGGATATCCAGTGAGATTAATTTATGGTCCGATCTTACCAGTGAGGGATATACCTCAGGTCTGGAGCATAGAGTCCCCATGTTGGTGATGATCAGGTCCAGTATGTTTTCCCTTTTTGTGGGAGTAGTGACAATTTGTTCCATAGCATTTGGGTTTATAAATTCTAGGAACCTTTGGGCTAAGGTGTTCGGGCTTGAGTAGTACTCCCAGTCTATGTTTGGGTAGTTGAAATTGCCCAATATGATGGTGTTTGGAGAGACCTTCATATTTTCCAGTGTTTTCAGGAAAGCCAAGTGGGGAAAAGTCTTACCACAAAAACACAGGGCGATAAGAGAAAGGAAGGAAGGAAAGAAATCATATGCCATCATGGAAGTATTAAATGGAGAAAACTATAAAGCAATTAAGACAAGAAGTATATAGAAGATGAAACAGATCAACAAAAGTACTTAGGAAGATAGATGTGATATATGCAATGCTCAGTATCACAACACACCAGGATCTATCGTACACTATTGCAAATAATAAACTAAAGATATTAACACAGGCAGAAACATTTAGAAGATATGCAGATAAATATAAAGGAAAAGTACAAAATAAGCAATTCATTGATGTCCCAAAAAGTTTTATAGAAAATTGGGAAACAAAGCAAAACTTTCTCAGATGATACAAGAATAACATTTGATCTTGATAAATGTGCAATACAACATTTAAAGCAGTAGGGTTGCCACCTTTTAACAAGAGCAACGTGGGACATGGGGTGTGGTCAATAGGATTGAGGGTGTGGCCAACATGACACTGGCCACACCCCCACCATGACATCACCAGAGTTGTTAAAGGAGATGCAGTATTAGTTATGGATACAACATTGTGACATTACAGCATACTGAAAACTCAAACCATTTGAATGAAGTGAACTATTACTGCAAACACACACATTAATCAGTTGTAATAGTAAATAAACTTTAAAGGAATAAAAAACACACTACTCAATAGTCATTAAACAGACACTTGTTTATTTAAAAAGTTAAAAAATTCATAAACCAACCATTACTATTCAGAAAGAAAACTTAAAAAAATCTACATACCACATACAAGCCAAGTATAAAATTAAGACTTTTTATTGTCAATTAAAGCTAAAGCAAAGAAAAAACACAAAACTACATACCCTAGTACTACATACTGCACCCTAGCAAATTAATGCTAAACAAAGAAAAACACAAAATTACAAACTGCACCCTAGTACTTTATACTGCACACTAGTACACTAAATCACTTTTTTTAAAAGTGTATTTTGAATTTGATTTTATGGCTTGAAGAAGGGCCCGATTTGAAACAATATTTGAGTAAACGTCACAACATTTCATCCGGTAATTTACACTCATCATTATTTCAGCTTTTAACAAGTCCACACTACATTGGTTTCACACATCTGTCCATTTACCTTTCACCAAAGAAAAAACTTTTTCTGCAAATGCATTTGAGGTCGGTATAGATAAAACCCTAGCAATTACCGGATATAGTGTAGTCAGTTCAGACCCTTCTTTGAAAAGCTTCAGCCACTTCTCTCCTGGGGTCAAGCTTGTGTTACATAACTGTTCGAGAGAGGGCCTAATTGCCAAGTAGTCCCTAAAAAGATAATCTTCATCTACATCCTGCAGACTCAGGGCAGTGGTCACATTCAGCAAGTCACTGAAGGCAAAGGGCTCATTTAAAGATAATTTAGATAGTGTAAACAAGTAGTTGTTTTCAGTATAATCAAACCACTGTTCCAGGTATTTCACTGCTGTCTCCAAGAACACAATGAAGTCTCTTTTCAGTTTGTTAGCAGAAGTTCTGTCTAATGTGCTCATAAGTGCCCTAAGTTTCCCTCCAAAGAAAGCACCTTCAGCTCTTGCCTGCAGTTTTTGCTTCAGAGAGACCATTATACAAAAAGTTTCTATGGCAGTAAGTGCTGATTTTTCTAATGTACTTATATGTTCATTAAAATCAACAAGAACAGCACAGAGAAAGTTCAAATAGTACTGGGGCAACGTAGGCAATTCATTCTCACCATGTTCATTAGCTGAAAAGTACTGCCATATCTGCCGGGGGGGGTCTCCTCTTCTCCCTGAGAGAGGAAATAGGACTGGAGCACTGGGAGATTTTTCACTACTCTTTCAATGGCTGGGAGTAGTGACAGTCACCTTGTTGGCACATGTCTTAACAGACTTTCAAATTCCATGCCACAAAACTCAAAGAAGTCTTTCAAGTCTCTGGTCCTTGTGGCCGAACCTGAGAAGTGGCTGAAAAGTTTCATTACAAATGCTTCCACGTCATACAGTAGTTGTGCTGCAGCTTTTTTGGCTGCATTGTGAATGATATGGGCAACACAGTTAGCCTTCTGGAATGATGGGCACTTTTCTTTTAATATGGTATACACACCAGATTTCTTCCCATAGTTCACACTGGCATTATCAGCCCCATAAGCGGAAATTCTGTTCCAGGGCAAGGAGTGCCTTTCCATAATGTTGGAAATTTGCTGTGAAATAGCCTGTGCCGATTCATCAGGGTCTTCATAGAAGTCCAAAAGGCCATTCACCACCCCTTCTTCTTTAGAAAAATACCTCACAACAAGGGGAAATAATTTTATGTTCCCCTTGTTGGAAGCATCTGATGAAATTGCATATGAAGTGCCTGGTTTTTAAAGGTCATGCAGGAGGCATTCCAATGAGTGTGGTCCCAAAACATTTTCAACTATGGCTTCAGCCTTGGTTCTGCCACAAGATAGTTTCTTTGCAGTGTCCGAGTCACTGTACAACTGGCTGGCCAACTTTACTGCACAGTCCAAGCTGTTATAGGAAATATTGTGCTTAACAGCATGGAAAACCTCAGAGGCTTCTGCTGCAATGATCCTAAGTTCTGGTCCTTCAAGGTTTGGGTTCCTTGCCCACTTTGTTATCAGGTGAGTGGATTTAGCTTGAAGAATGGCAGTCTTATGTTGTTCAGTTGCCTCATGTCATGTGACATCATTTTTTCCACCGTGGGTCACTAGAAATTCTCTCTTGCAGTACCTGCAGAACACTTTGACATCATTGCATCTCTCGATCCAGTCAAATTCTGTTTTCCAAACATCCTACCACTTGCACATTCTCTTGCTGCTAGTTGACTGTGATGAAACTGCTGCTCTCTTCATGCTTGAATCTGTACTTACCTGATATGCAACATATTTACCAAGACTGTTAGTAGGGGGCAGTAACATACTGCTGCACAGCACAAATTAACTGGCTTGAAAAAAATTGGCACATGAAAGAACTGGCTAGAAAAACATTGGCATGCGAAAGAACTGGCTTGAAAAACATTGGCACACGAAAGAACTGCCTTAAAAAAATTGGCACATGAAAGAACTGGCTCGAAAAACATTGACATGCGAAATAACTGGCTTGAAAAACATTGGCACATGAAAGAACTGGCTTGAAAAACATTGGCACGTGAAAGAACTGGCTTGAAAAACATTGGCACATGAAATAACTGGCTCAAAAAATATTGGCATGCGAAAGAACTGGCTAGAAAAACATTGGCACATGAAAGAACTGGCTCAAAAAACATAGGCATGCAAAATAACTGGCTCGAAAAACATTGGCACACGAAAGAACTGGCTTGAAAAAAATTGGCACATGAAAGAACTGGCTTGAAAAACATTGGCACATGAAAGAACTGGCTCGAAAAACATTGGCATGTGAAAGAACTGGCTTGAAAAAACATTGGCACATGAAAGAAATGGCTTGAAAAACATTGACATGCAAAAGAACTGGCTTGAAAAACAATGGCACATGAAAGAACTGGCTTGAAAAACATTGGCACACGAAAGAACTGGCTTAAAAAATTGGCACATGAAAGAACTGGCTTGAAAAACATTGGCATACGAAAGAACTGGCTTGAAAAACATTGGCACATGAAAGAACTGGCTCGGAAAACATTGGCATGTGAAAGAACTGGCTTGAAAAACATTGGCACATGAAAGAAATGGCTCAAAAAACATTGACATGCGGAAGAACTGGCTTGAAAAACATTGGCACATGAAAGAACTGGCTCGAAAAACATTGGCATGCGAAAGAACTGGCTTGAAAAACATTGGCACATGAAAGAACTGGCTCGAAAAACATTGGCATGTGAAAGAACTGGCTTGAAAAACTTTGGCACATGAAAGAACTGGCTTGAAAAACATTGGCATGCAAAAGAACTGAGGAATGGAGCAGAAAAGAGTTATTACAGTTTGAAAAAGGTTAAATAGTAAATGAGGTAATGTAGGGGGCATTTTGGCCATTGAAAACTAACATTAATACAGCTTGTAGAAAATGAAATGCATTATTTTTACCACCGAACATGCCCACCTCACCCCACCCCTCAAGAAAAAAAAAGTTAACCACATTCACTGAACCAAAAAACAGTAAAATGAATGAGAATGCACAGTGGATAACATAGACCTGATTTAGCTTTTGACCACAGCAGTTAAAAGAAATGTATGGCACTGATTTACACAGCGTAATGATCTATTAATGAATATGCCCAACAGCAGCACTGGCCGTAATCAGATTATAATGAAAACAGTACATAAGTTTATTGAAGACATCACTAAAACACAAAATACAAACTTTGCTACTTATAAACGTAAACTACCCTGTTACAACGACATGGTTTAGCACAATCTCAAATACTTCTGAGCATCCATCCAGAAAAAAAAAATAAACAGGAAAAAAGTCCATAAAAATTTTAACTTTTAAAAATACTTCTTGCAAGAGAAGTAATATAAACTACAATGTACAGCAGACTCCATGGGCTCCTTTTATCTCAAAACATAGCAATTAAGAGTAATTTACCCAGCACAGCAATGCAATAAACAGGCCCAAGTAAAAGCAGCACAACCATATTCACATTACAAGCAAAGCAGTACATTTTAACCTTATTAAAAATGCATAATAAATTAAATGCACACATTTACAAGTATAAATGAAAACAGTCTTGAAACAGCTTCGGCAAATTGGCAACATGTACCTACTAGAATAATAAATGAATTACATTAACTCTTAACATTCCCCCTCAAAAGGTAGACTTGTACCACATACACATTGACTTGCAGGAACTAACAGGAAAAATTACCCAAATAGTATATCGCAACTTCCTGAAAACAGCATTAAATTGCACATATTTCCATACAAAAAAGTGCAAACCATGCTCGAACATTTTCTATCTGCAAACAGACAATACCCAGAAAAAGCTACGACAATAGAAATACATCACACTAAATTTATATTTCACTGCCCCCCACCAGAAATAAACAACTTCTATACACAGTTCAGCCTTTTAAAAGTAATGCTTCCAAATCATACCCCCAAGAATAATAACAATTACATATACATTCAGGTTTTATATCTTTAAAAACTACGACTCATAAATATCAAAATAACCACTGCACAGATTTAAATACTGCGTACTGCACCCCCATCTACCCCTAAACATTAAAAAAATTAAACCACAATATATTCCTATTTTAAACTAGTACTCAGAAATCTCAAAATAACCACTGCACAGATTTAAATACTGCATACTACATCCCCATCTACCTCTAAACATTAAAAACTTAAATAAAGCACACTATTCCCATTTTACATAACTAAAGCCACACAATGCTATTATGTGCTTACCACTATCACAGTTATTGCTGGGCTAGCTTGCTTCCTTCTTGCTGGAATGGCTAGTTGGATGCTCAAGTGGTGGCTGGGCTGGCTGGCAGGCTCCCTTGCTGGCTAGCAGGCTCCCTTGCAGGCTGGCTGGCTTCTTTGCTGGCTGGCTGGCTTCTTTGCTGGCTGGCTGGCTTCTTTGCTGGCTGGCTTCTTTCCTGGCTGGCTGGCTGGCTTCTTTCCTGACTGGCTGGCTGGCGTCTTTCCTGGCTGGCTGGCTGGCTGGCTAGGCTGGCTTCAGAAATAGAATCTCAGATCTTTTTCATTTGCAGCTGTAGAGCTTAGTGCTCTACAGCTGCGACCTTTATTGGGCTCTTCTTAGCTAGTTCCTGCCCCCTCCAATCCCTGCAGCCAATGACTGTGTTGCATTACCACCCGGACCTAGCAGGGAATCCCTCTAACTGCAGGTCCGGGTGGTGACGTAGCCGCATTGCCGTGGAAAAACCGGAAGTATTTTCGGCTTTTCCACGGCAATTGAATTCGCGATCGCAAAAAGGGGAAAAACGGGACTTTTAAAGTCCCACGCTTGGTGACTGCAGGAAGCGGGATGAGAGGGCTCAACCCGTGAGTGTCCCGCTGACAACGGGATGGGTGACAACCGTATAAAGCAGAAAATCTGCAAAATCAAGAAAATATCAGTCCGGGACAAGAGTGTGATATAAAGGAACTTGAGCAGGAGGACGTATAATATTTAGGAATCAATGAATTTTCGACAATAAAACATGAACAAATGCGAACAAAACTCAGTAAGGAATATTTTAGAAGAATAAGATTAATACTGAAAACAGCCCTGACATCAAGGAACAAAGTTGAAGCTATAAACCAATTTGATCTTCCTGTTCTAATTTACAGGTTTGGGGAGATCGACTGGCACCAAAAGATATTGGATCAGTTGAATAGGAAAACAAGAAAAAAAATATTTGACTTTTATCAAATGACATATAAAAATCTGTGTATACCAAAATTATATATTCCTCATTCTGAAGGAGGTATGGGCCTCCTCGAAACTGATTACATGTATAGAGCTGCAATCATAGGACTGCATACATACCTGCTGACCTCACCAGATCCAAACATAGTGACATTTTTAAAGAGAGAAGAGAAGAGAAGAGAAGAGAAGAGAAGAGAAGAGAAGAGAAGAGAAGAGAAGAGAAGAGAAAAGGACTTCCCTGCTTAGTTTAGCAGAAGCATATCAGTGTCAGATGGGAAAGAAAATCAAACCAGAAGTAAACAAAAACCAGGTAGTATCTAAATTTGCCAATAAATAAAAGAAATAACATAAGGAGAAGGACCAGATGAAGAGGCAAAAATATGGAAAAGGTGTAAATCTAGTTGCAAGTACAGAAAACTTCTGAAACAACCTCATGCCGATTAGGATCTGATGCAGGAATGGTTAAGGAGAGGTGAATTTAAGCCAAAAGATGAAAGGTTAATATTAGAGGTCCAGGATAGTGGACCACATATACAGTGGTTTACAAAGTCGATTGAACATGTGGCAGAAACAGACAAATGCAGGTTCTGTAAAACAGAACTGAAAACAGTCACACACCTTGTTCTGGATGTGACACACTACTGGTGGAGGGTCTGTATACTGAAAAGTATAATGATGTGGCGACTGTGACTGTTGCGTTAGGGATTGTGCAAACTTTACATTATTGAAATAGCTGAGAAACACTGGAAGCATGAGCCACAAAGCATTATAGAAAATGATGATGAAGTTCATATCACACGGTATTACCCATTACCAACAGTTCAAAAAATAGATGCAAGATAACCAGATAGAGCAGTCCATGAAAAGAAGACAAAAATAGCATTGGTCATTGAAATTGCTACACCCAGTGACTACAGTGTCTTACGTACAAAGAGACACAAAGTCATAAAATATCAGGATTTGCAGGGAGAAACGAGGGCAATGTGGGAGAAGGAGACCCAGACAGTTCCAATAGTAGATGGAGCAATGGGTCTTATAAAAAAGAATTTATAGTCATTTTTAGATATGCTACTGATACATGTAATGCCATAGGAATTGCAGAAGGAGTCAGTTATGGCATATTGCAGGTGCTGCAAAGAGTTTTTCTGACTAACATCAAAGACTGATTCATACAATACAAATTTCATGAACTTTAATCACACTTTGTCTTAGGAATGGGTCTATTCCAGTCATGTTATAAGAAACCCAAAAGATGTGGAGAAATTAAACCAATGTGTGGTTTACTGTCTGCTAACAGCATGCTCCAGGGGCATAATAGGATATAAGACACTTGCACAGTGTGTGTTTACTGTTTAGCAACAGGGGTGTGCTTTACTAGACAATATAGGCTACAGCTCTGAGTGCCTTATTTCAGTTATAAAATGACCCACAAACCTAACAAATAAATAAAGCTAAATGCAAAGTGTAAGCAACTAAGGTACAGACGAAATAAAAAAAGTATTGGAAACAAATTTAAAAAACAGTCCCTTAAATTACTTCTGCCAAGGAGTCATACTGACTTTATTTCATATGTACAATGTATGTTTGATTCTTAGCTTTGGGATGGGAAATTTGGCTAGGCTTAAAGTGGCCCACAAGAGTACATAGCCTTGTACTAATCAATGACACACACACACACACACACACACACACACACACACACACACACACACACACTTTTTTTGCTACTGCACAAACCAAACCATGATAGGTATATATCAGATTCTCATGCTAGTCATCAACAAAGGAAGTTTTTGAACTAAACTTAGCTTCATTTTAATTAAAACACACATTGTATAAAAGCCTGGTAATAATGCTAAATATCCAATTCGATAACTATTTGACTACTGCATTACATATACCTGTTGTATTTTATGATACTCTTCAGCTGCTTAAACACCAAAGGAAAAAAGGTTTCCAAAGCCCTACACTAATCTCTGGGTCAAATATACACTATAATACTTTGAGCAGTTAAATTTGTTATTCTGCAAATCTGGAGTAGTCATGATTATTTCAAGGTAGCCTACAGAGACCTCAAGAATCCTATTAAGAATACAGAGTACAGCAAGGCCTCATTTCTGATGGTTTTTCCTCCTTAGTTCACCTAGGTAACAAATGGATATTTCACAGTATTAATCAATATGCGTTTAGTACTTACCTGTGGCCCCTCACCATATCTCTCAACTGTCCAGATTTTTGCAGAATGTTCAAATTTTTACCTCATAAAAGTAGTGGCTTTCTGGCAAATCAGTGAGGATTGAACTCATTACATAAAGACATACATTTGTGTTTCAGACTTCATTTCCTTCACAAGATGCCTACCAATATAAATCCTGTTATTCTAGCAACAGTCTAAGCTTAAACTTTATAAGAGCAATATTTAAAACCTGGCCCTATTTTTGGCCCTTTGATTCCATTATTTTAGGCTTTGTCCAGAGTTCTTGTGATAAGAGGTTGAGAGGTATGCCCCTCTGACACTGCTTTCATGAGAGATGAAGACACATGTTGCTTTTTTTCTATGATCAAGGAAAACAGTAATATATATTTGGAAGGAGTAGGTGACTCTCCCCTTTTTGGAGATTTAGTAAATCCCCCCCCCCCTGCAAAAAACACTTAAATTTCAATGAGCCTGATCACCAGGGGATTTAATCTTCTGTGAGCCACAGTGATAGGATTAACTATATCCTTCTTTAAAATCAAGAAGAACATACATTAAAATTATGCTTGGCTATCAAGCAGGGTATCTGCATTGTTTTCTTTCTTTCTCTAAATGTCACGGTGATCCCTTCAGTAGTCTGTCCATTTATGTACAAGCACTTTACTAACATCAAAATGAAACATTCCCTCCAAGTGATCCTTTCAGTAATCTGTCCATTTATGCACAAGCATTTAACTGGCATCAATCAAAATGAAACACCCCCCATCAACCCTTTCAGCAGCCTGCCCAGGTATGCACAAGCACCAGAAATGAAACACCCCCCAACCACTCCTTCAGCCCTGTGTCCAAGTATGCAAAAGCACCAAAATGAAACATTTCCTCCCCAAACACCCCTTCATCAGTCTGTCCAAGTATATCTGTGCCTAATCAGCAAAATGAAACATTTCCCACAAATGACTCCTTCAGCAGTCTGTCCAGGTATGCACAAGCACCAAAATGAAACATTTCCCTCCATGATCCCTTCAGTAGTCTGTCCATGCATCTATGTACAAGCACCAAGATGATCTTGTAGTAACCCTACTTCTTCAGAGACTTGTTGTTTTTTTCTGCCTTAGTCTCTCTCTCTCTCTCTCTCTCCCCACACTCCAAATGCACCCACAGTGAGTGACTTTGATTGAGAAAACAATGCATCCCTCAGCTCACTATGAGCACCAAAGATGTAACCCAAGACATTATCTTTCTTGCACCATATCACTGCCCCTTCTACCTGCACAGCCAATCACAGGTCTTTTGGGGGCAATGCGTCTTGTACATATGGGTTGCTTTTTTCCTTAAAGCAGAAAAAAAGTATTTGACTACAACTATTTTTTTATTTTATATTGTCGAGTTGCATCCTGGACAAGTCAGCTCCCAGGGCAATTGCCCCTTTTGTTCCACCTTAGCTACGCTACCAGGCATCATGCCACTATGCTGTCCACTAATGCACATCATCTGGTGTCCACAATGTGTGCCCATATGTCCCAGCTACCATTTTAGCTCCTGGACTTGATCTGATGAATGGACATGGCCTCAACAAGATCAGTGTATGACAGAGCTTCCATGTGATGCAGCAGGGTGTGCAAATTCATTAATGCCTACTGATACAGTGATATAGAGCGTGCCTGTTGGCAGACTGTAAAGCTCCCCTGTATAAAGTGCATGCCTGCAACAAGCTTGCCTGGGTGCTGAGTGATGCCACTGTCATCTTCTATTGTGGCAAAATGTGCCACTATAAGTATAGTGAAGTGACCTGATGAAGTACAACCCAGAGATTCAACACCAGCAAGAAGAACTTGTGGAGAAATCGAGAGAGAGAGGTCACCAAGTAAAAAGTCTGTTTTTGCAGTATCACTGCGTAGTTGACCTGTCGCCTATCAATGTCAGTGTTATCTGCTGTCAGGGATATGCTGTTCTCATTATTATTTGTGCTGTTTCTCAGTGCCTCAAGAAATCAAGGCCAACTGGGTAGTTAGCCAGAGGCTATAGGAAGAGTTCCTCAAGAACTGAGGTAAGTGCACTGTAATGGTGTAATTACTGCAAAAAACCTTGCACCATAGCACTGAGCAGTTATGTTTTTATTTCATTTTAATTTTTAGCTATTGCTTAGCTGTTCATTGTCTTTGCAGGTTTTTCCTACATATATTGCACTATTGTACTAAACTATACCATTTGTACCTGCATTGCTGCACCTGTGTATCATATTGTATAGTCAGTGCATTCCATTGCCGTTGTTTTATATTTGGCTGATATTACATTTCCTTCATTTGGTTTGCATTCTAATAAACTAACAATTTGTATTTATGTCTTGTTTGTTCTTATGTTACATTTATTATTATTATTTTGCCTTGTTTTCCTTTTATGTTCATTTTTTTTTTGCAGGATTGGTCTTGGAGCAGGCAGAGATGAGGCAGCATCCATCATATTCTATACCTGTCTCCTCATTAACCACTGGATCTTCAGCAGTCACCGAGCCTGCCTATCTGAATGGTAATGAAAGGGGCTAATTGGTGGCTTCTTTTGCAGCTTCTGTGGTAGCAGACATAGGCTCTACATTAGAGTTGCATGGAGGAATTCTCCTGGGTCCTCCCACATGAGGTTTGCTGACTGATGAGGCCTGAGATGGAGCAGTAACTCATTGCCAACATGGGCATCCTGGAGCATCTCCTTTTGTGGCTGGTAGAGTCACTCAGACAGACAGCTTTAGCCATCAGGCCACCAGTAGCAGAGTACACTCATGATGTCAGCTACAAAGGTGACTGACCTATGGGAGGGCTTCCTTCTGAGCCAGCCTGACAGAACATCCTCACACTCAGTTTTATCCCTTTCATAGTGTTCCCTTTCCTTGCATGTCACTGTATCTGCATTTTGCAGTTTAGATTTCCCCATAACCAGTTGCCCACTCTCTGTCAGTTTACATCTCTCTGTTGTTCCCCCTTCTTTTGTGTCACTGACTCTCCTGTCAGTCTTTGTTCCATGTTTGCCTGCCATTCCCTATATCCTCCTTCCTACCCATACTTTCCCCATACTACCCTCTCTCTCCTCCTGTCTTAAAAAAATGGACAACTGTCCCACAAAAAGAATATACTCTTCATTCCTTATGCCCACACCAGTCATCCCTTTCCATTGCTCTTCTGTGTATTCCTTTGCTTGCTCTTCCCCCCTTTGACTGTCCTATCACCCCATTTCTTTCCCATATATACCTGTATAATGAGGTGCTTTGATATGTGAATGCTCATTACATCAAGCATGCTACCTGTATGGCAATGTCCCAAGTCATGTGATCACTTATAGCACAGTCCTACTCAGTTGCACGGTGACAGCAACTGCTGTTTTTGTAACACTGAGGCCTCATTATGCAGCACTTTTCCCAGCCTGACCACATTATATTGGCACCTTTATTTACTTGATCACTATCAGGCCTTATCACATGATCTTCACTGTGCTATTTGTTACTACACGGTCATGTTACTCTGCTTTCTGAATATCCTTTATAATCTTTTGGCAAAAAGGGGAACATATTCAGTGCTCTTTTGATTTATGTTGTTTTTAAGTGTATAATATTTTCAGTTTACATAATAACCCCTTTCTAAAAAGTTAGTATTAGCTTTATCAACTTCAGTTTGAAATTGTACTTCATTTGTTATGAAGTGAGAAATTCTAAGCGGTTATGATTTCACTATCTTATATCTAACAGTCTAAAGATACACTATAAAATTATGCAGGAGGGTATTCATTTTTATAGGATTTGTAAATATATCTCTTTCTAATTTATTAATATTTGCATAATTTGATATTGGAAAATTAATATTTGAATCAGTGATTATATATGTAAATTTAAAAAAATAAAACTAAATAAATTATATTGCTGAAACAACTACAACTTCTCCATTGAGCCTTGTCACAAAATACAAATATATTTAATAAAGGAAAAATATGTTGAAATATAAGAATACAATGCGATGTCACAACATATTCCTGTACCCTTCGGAAAATGTTTTTATTTATCTTTGCACTGCATTCTATTTGTTTTTTTTTAATAAATCTACATAATCTATAATAAATTAATGTAATGTTTGAAATTTAGATTTTAAATGATGCTCTGGGAAAACTACTCATGTACCAACTCTTTTGCTCAACGTTTTCTGGAATTCATAAATTCCAATGCCTTGGATCAACTTATCCACACCCCCACCAGGGGCAGCAATATCCTAGACCTGGTCATTACCAACATGGATGACCAGTGTTCCACACCAGAGGTCAATTCCTCGTTGGTCAGATCCGACCACAAGCTAATCAACCTAGACATTCACATCCTGTCCCCACCTCCCATTAGGGAAACCACCGTAAAAAAAAAATTCTCCAAAGCCAACTTCACGCTTCTTAAGACAGAAGTGGCAAACTTTATGACACCCATGCAGATGGACAATAGAGGTACGACTGCTGAATCCTGCACAAATGCACTTTATAAGCACTTACACGAGTGCATGGATCGTGCTATCCCTAAATGAACCAAGATGCTATCCTCCAAAAAAAGGAAGCCAATCTGGAGGTCCCCTGCCATAAACAAACTGTACAACAGCAGAAAGAAACTGTTGCAAAAAAGAGTAAAATCCTATGACTGGAAGACCTCCCTGGTCAGCCTCAGTAAGAAGCTGAGATCTCTCATAAAATCCTCCAAAGCTAGTTATGAAAATAAAATCACCACTGATTCTAAAGACAACCACAAAGCATTCTATAGCTATGTCAAGAATCTCAATGGCAACACTCAGATCTGCTCTGAGTTACAGCACAATGGCACTAAATATACAGAACCAACTGATATTTCCTACATCCTGGCAAATAGGTTCAGGGCTAACTTTAACCCCCCTCACCCCCTAAAGGGCCCATCTCTATACCGGAAGAATGCAAAGTTCCTGTAATCATGGCTGCACAGGTAAAAACCACACTCTCCAAAGCCAAGAACACAGCATCCATGGGACATGACAACATCCCAGGCTGCGTTCTACATGAACTACAGAATGAACTGACACCCCACCTAAGCACCATGTTCAATCATAGCCTCACCTCAGTCTTTGTGCCCACTGAATGGTGCACAGCGACGGTTATCCCACTCCACAAAGGGGGAGCCACCATGGACTCCGGGAACTACCGCCCCATTAGCCTAATGAGGCTAGTCTGCAAGGCCATGGAAGATATCATCATGGAACTCATAAACAAAGACATTGATAATCTCCAAACTCTGGACCCCACCCAATTCGGGTTTGTAAAAGGCAGATCATGTCTCCTAAACCTGATTGACTTCTTTGAAGCAGTCACCAAAGCCGTAGACGAGGGTAAGGTGGTTCACACAGCCTATCTAGATCTCGCCAAGGCTTTTGACACCAACTCCCACTCTGGAATTATAGATAAACTCACTAAACTAGGTATAAATCCCTATGTCACCAGATGGGTTACCAACTGGCTTACTGACAGAACCCATACTTTTAAAGTAGCAGACTCCAAATCCGACTTCAGACCAGTGACAAGTGGAGTACCACAGGGTTTAGTCCTGGGTCCTCTCCTGTTTGGTATCTACTTTTCTGAAGTACAGGCTAACACAGAAGGTCTTTGGCTAACAAAGTTCACAGATGACTGCAAACTAGGAGCCATAACTGAAACTCCTAGCGATGTGGACATCCTCCAAAAGGGCCTCACTGAGACAAATGCCTGCTGTCAAAGCCATGGCCTCAAGCTCAATGCCAAAAAGTGCATTGTCATCCCCTTTGGTAAAAACTGTACCCATGAGCTACCATATAGGTGGTAGTCTACTTAACACAGAAAGTGTGATGAGACCTTGGGACACAGGTGGACAGTAGTCTCTCCTTTGGTAATCACATTGCCATAGTAGTCAGGAAATCCTTCTATATGGCACACCTCATCACAAAAGGTTTCTCATCCAGGAAAAAAAGAGGTCATTGTTCCCCTCTACTCGTCACTCATTAGACCTATTATAGAGTACAACGCCCCTTTTGGTATGTACCTCACAAGACATCTACAACAACTGGAAAGGCCGCAGAAATACCTCACAAAGAGGATTACCGGCCTCAAACAGATGCCCTACACAGACCGTCTCAAAAATCTCCAGCTTTACTCCGTCACATATCGCCTATTCAGAGGCAATTTCTGCCTACCATACAAAGCTATGTCAAACCCAGAGCTGTTGGACATGCTCCACTTAAGAAATCCCAATCCCTCTGAGCTACATGCTCTAGGGACCTAAACCTTGTCACCGCAATAAGCAGAACATGCTGGAGGGATAGATTCCTGTCCTAGAGACTTCCCATAATCTGGAACAAACTACCAATCTATATCAAACAAAGCTCCTCATTAGCACTCTTCAAGAAAAATCTTGATGACTGGATGGGAAATAGGAAATTCACCCCGGGGATCACCTCTGTGGGTCTGCTCGACAGGGGCACACAAAATAATTTTCTTGGGTGGTGTAAGCCAGGGTACCTTTTTGACTAGGCTTGTATAGGTCCTAGGGCCGATTGCCTAGTACCTACCTATGAACCTATGAAATACTCCTAAGGTTCTATGCACCAAATAGATTCAGATTCCGTAACTATACTTCCCAATGAAGGAGCTACTGTACTCTTATGAATTTTGTTTGTCTGACTAGCACAGGAAATAAAATAGCATTTCACTCATTAATTCATAGCATTTTGCTTACAGTCTGACTTGTATTCTTGTCTCACCGTTTCTGATGCATTTGCATACTTCACTGTATCAACTCTTTTCACTTCATTAATGCCAACAAATAGCTTATTTGCAGATTTCTGATCAACAGCATCCAGGTTTCTTCTGGTACACCTCCTACAGGACTAATTAAATGTAGAAATGTGGTTCCTGTCAGGTGAAGAACCATATCTTGTATGTGAGGTTTGAATTTGAATGGCACAATACCGCCCGTGTGCTTATTGGCACTTTTCTCATTGTCATTATTAATGCAATTAATTTTATTTATCATTTTTATCTTTTTAATTTACTCACATTTATCTTGCACATTTCCATTTCCTCAGTTAATTTATTTAACTATATACCTGTAATTTCACTTGCTCTGGCTACACGTACAGCTTTTGAAGCTGTACTTGTTCATAGCTTGTCCCGGGTCTATATTAAAAGACCGAAGAGGTGTTTCATCGAACACCTCTTAGTCGACACTTAAAGAGTGAATGCACTAAAGTGCGAATGCTCAAAACAGCGATTTCTTTCCCTGGGAAAGAAATCACCAGCACACACACACACACACACACACACACACACACACACACACACCCACACACACACACACACACATTTTCAAACATAATCTGGGGGCTTCGCCCCCCACACCCTCCCTAACTAAATATACCAACTCCGAGATAGCACTACAGTGAGGAAAGGGGCAAACACACAGAGATGGCCAAGTGGTTTCTTTCCCAGGGAAAGAAATTGCTGTTTTGAGCATATGCAGTTTAGTGTGCTCGCTCTTCATGTGTCGACCAGGAGGTGTTCGATGAAACACCTCTTCAGTCTTTTAATATAGACCCCTTGTCTGATTACTTTTGTTTTTTACTGCAAACTACCTCTATCCTTATTGATGAATTATGAAATCACCAAAGTCACAGTCTCCTCTTTCTTGATATCAGTAATGTAAGCTCCTACAATTTCTGTAGGACCAGGCACCCTTATAAACAGCAAATGATGAATAAGCAGCACATTTTTCACAGTTCCACAGTAATTCTTAATGTTCTTTCTAATTGTTGATATGTTGCCTTTCTTTTCTTGTAGAAAGGTTAAAATGTTAAATACTTTCAAGGCTTCTTCACAGTAGTATGCAGAATGTGTTCTTTTGTACCTGTTGTCGTATTGTACCTAGTTCAGGCTTTTCAACCACATCACTCACAATGAGACTCAAGTTAAATCTCTAAATTCAGAATACCAGTTTTTCTGATGAATTGCATTATAGTAAGAGTTCCAGGTGACAGCAAGGGAAGCATTTTTCTAACTTCAGATTATATGCCTGAACATCTATTCACAACATTTCAAATATATTTTTTCACATTCAGAAATATATTTCCTCACTACTGACACCATATAATATCAACTGTTTGTCAGAATGCTCTGTAAACATAAACTGTGAATGTGTTACTGGCATGTGAGAGATGTTGTAATCAGATTTTTTAGAAAGTTGGTGTTCAACTTTATGTAGCCGGATACTGGCATATTTAAAGATATTATATTATCTATATTCAAATCTCTCATACAGATGGAGGGAAATAAAGATCTAGAACACTAGACTATGCAAAGTAAATTAATGATAACACAATATGTAAGTACTTTCATCTTTACATTGAAGACTTCATCGGATTAACATCTTCTACTTTTCTTTCAAACTTAAATATAAAATGACCACATCATATGATGAAACAACTTTGTCACGTGACTATAAACAATATTGTAAAATGCCAGTCTACAAGACTATAAGTATTTTGGGAATCATAAAAGAGTAAAAAATAATGTAAAATATCTATTTACAAGACCATAAATGTTGGTGAATCATAAATGCATAAAAAATTATTGCATAATGCATTACAAAACTCAGAATAAAAATGTTTTACTGCCCTCTAGTCCACATTCTCTTTAAATCTGGTTTACAATGAATAGCCCTATTGAGCCCTGCAGGTTTCCTGGCATCTAACTGAATTTACCAAACTACCTCCATATATCCCAGCTCACGTTCCCACTTTCCACCCTTATAATACTCTTTAATATGGTCAATAAGAGTGAATAAAAATCTTATGAAATTAGGGCAGGAAATGGAATGTTTATGCAATGTATTGACCACACTTCTGTTCTGATGGCATAATTGTGCTCATAGATGCCAGCTGTTAATTTGTGTTTTACCAATTGAAAAATTTTTGCAGGAAAGTGCACACAGTACTTCATATATATTACATTTGTAATTACAAATTCACTTTTACATGTGAAAGTCTAAGGGTTCTATAACTACTATGTCAGATGCACAGTAAAAGTTAAGGTTATCTGAAATGAATCTGCAAGAATAACAGGCCAAACATTTAAGCAATCCTATTTTGCTTGCAGCTACAGTGGGAACACCAACCTCATGTCCAAAATTCACTATGTTATACATGTACCCACAGTTGTGAAATGTAATACAGTGAAATCAAAGCTAGGTAGAATTTCCCAGACAACAAAAGACAAAGAAGAATTTCAAAGTGAAATTGTTAAGGCCAAATCAGAGTTTTTTTTAAAAATTAGGTTATTATGCAAATGGGCTAGATGACTCAATTAATGATATTTATTATAAGTCAATTGATACTAGATATGATCCCGTCTTGCTAAAAGATGAGTTTTTCTATAATTTGTCATGAAACTTTTTTTAGGTTAGCATATGAGCTCAGATTAAAAAGGAAAAAAAGAAAAGAAAAGAAAAAAACAACCTACATAATGCATTTTCATCATTTTTACAAGTATTGCTTTATTAGCTTACACTGAGCACGTAGCATACTAGTTACATATTCATTGGGCCATAGAGGACATAAACACTATGCTGTCTGTTTATTGTGTTCAATTTATCATACCGTTCAGCTGCTTTAGTCTACTGTGCTTTTGTACAATAAAGGATCTTGTGTTATGCTTTCCCAAATGTTGTAATAATTATGGGGATTTACCAGATATAAGAACATCTGTAGCTGTCACCGTTTTCCACTCACCAGATGTGCAGTCATAATAATGATTGATACATCATCCCAGAAGGTTGAGAGTTCATCTAGTACACGTTGATTGGACATGGAGCAAATCTTCTTACTTAACAAACAACAAAATCCTAAGGGTAATGCAGCTAGTGAATAGCATAAAAGGCATATAAAACATTCTTTATAAGCTGCTAAGTAAATATTTCCTGAATGATCAGGTGAGGTTACAAAGTAAAGGAAAAAGTGTCCTGATTGACCTACACACATAGAAGGATAGCTTTTCATCTGAGAAAAAAAAGTCCAAGAGGGAGTTCAGAAATAAAAAAAAGAAGGTCAGTGCTTTGTTCTACATTGCTAGTTTAAAGAGAGGAAGGTGTAACCAAAGAAAGGGAGGATAATAATCTCATTTGACCATTTATGCCTGAAAGAATACAAAGTGTAAATAAAAATGTCTGTTTATTTTAAAAAAGTCTATGCTGCTCCAGGGGTATTGGTGAAACAAAGCATGTCATGCAATTTATAACTCACTGTTTATTGCTGCATTAATTGATACTGACTTTGCCTATTATATATTCAGTCATTAGCATGTACTTTCCTGTATTAACTTCCTTTCTATTGTATTCAATCTTTCCTTTTTTTTCCTTGACGTGGTTCTTGTCCAGCACTATAATTTGGGCAGCAAATCACTGCTGCTGATATGTAACTTTATTTCTTTTCTATTGTTTTAAATGTATAGAAAGAGGAGTCCGAAAAAAAGAATGGGAAAAGGTACAGGAAGTGAGAGGGTGTAACCTCGAAAGGCTTAATTAATGTATAAAGTCTATGAAATAAAATGAAAGACCTTCTAGTTATGATGGAAGTACATGAGGAGGATTACAGAGGTGACAGAAACGTTTGTAAGTTAGCATAGGTATTAGAACATGCACCCAATGCAGGGTTTAAGTTTTTATTTAAAACAGAGTGGGAAATAAGAGAGCAATGACAGTCTGTATCAGGGAAGTAACACTGTGTCAGGTGTGGGGTGATGAAGGGAGGGAGAAAGAACTAAGTAAAATAAGCATCTTAGTACTGCAGGGAGAGATTCAGAATGGGAGTGAATGCCAGTGGGTAGACACTGTGTACAGGCCACTAGACATGGACCTAAATGACAATGAAAGGGTCTTTGACAGAATAAAGACATGAAAAAGTGAGAAAAAATAATCATTGGGAATATGTATCTACAATGGACAGACTGAAAGATAAAAGTCCCAAAGTATTCATTTGGAAAAATTAGATCACAGAGGGGAGGACTTATATCAAGAAGGAATTAAGATGAAAGTCAAGAAGGCAGTGAGGAAAGAGACAATATTAGATACACTGCAAACAAGGTGAAGGTAATAAAGGAGGTAGAGGTTAGAGAACTACTGGCAAATAGTGCAGTGTTAAGTAAGAAAGTGGGATGGACCAAAGCCAAGGTATTGGACTATAGTAAGATGGGCTTTGACAGGTTATGACACATGGAGAGGAAGAGCATGAGATGACTACAATGGAGTCACAGTGATGGAACAGATATGGAGAAAATAAAGGAATGTAATGAAAAGGTTGGAAGGCAAATTAAGGAGAATGAAAAAGGCAATCAAAAAGTAGTGCCTTATCAGTTCATTCACTGATGGGACATCTAGCTTATTAAACTGGGGATCCAGAGTTCCAATTGGAAAAAGGAATGCGTGTTGCCTGCACCTGAATATACACTGTCAGATTTACTGTCACCGTGTATTTATTTATTTATTGACATTATGTTTACCTGAAAAGTCCAACTGTGTAACAACTACAGATTGTTAGCAGAGGCCCAGGTATAAAAGTTTGTCAGAGTTAAATAATATCAAATAAACACTAGTTCTAATGTAATTTAAAAAAGCTTATATAAACATACAATTTGATTGTGGAATACAATGGATACAATAAAGCATGAGGAGACACCAGTGATGTAAAAATAAAAAGAAATAAACAAACTATGAATAAATATGGCAATCAACATATACAAAAGTATTAGAAGTATAGACTACAATGCCAGAAAATAAAAATAAAAAGATAGAAGTCCACCCTATCAGTGGGGAGAGGGCAGGTGTTGAAAGGTATACATAGATGGTGTGATGAGACGTTAGGTTAGTAAGAATATAAAGTATTTGTTAATACAGCTCATACAGGTGAGGTGCATGGGTATAGCCAGGAGTTAGTTAGAAATTCTTTGATAGAGGACTTAATTACATGGAGGCTAGATATAGTTCTGATTGAATCTGGGATACAGTTCCATAGTTTGGATATGCAATGTGAGTATAAACTTTGCCCCATACTTTTTTTTTGTTTTACAGATTTCAAGCAGGTTTTTGTCTTAAGAGGGTGATTTGGGAGGTACTGATTAAGTACTGAGGAGACAGAAGGACAGTTTGAGGGGTTATATAGTATTTTATGGTTAGACAAAAGTTGCATATGGACTAACTGATGTGGTAGTTCTAACCAGTTTAGAGCACGTAATGCAGAGCAGTGATGAGCTTTATGTGGCACATAGCCGGCCTTAGGCATAGGCCAACTAGGTGGCCACCTAGGGTGCCGCTCTAGCAGGGGCACTTTTCCAGTATTTATTTGGTGTAGGTAGACTAGGATGAGGTAACCATGTGGTGCTGGGGGGGGTGCCAAGGCACCCTTTTGCCTAGGGTACCAGTTGACCTAAGGCCGCTCTGGCAGGTTAGCTGCACATTCAGCATCTTATTATAGCATTGCTCCAGCTGTGATTTAAGAGAGAGAGCTGAATGTTAGTCAAAATAGGTGAGCCACAGAGAAAACAGGGTAAACAAAAAGTGTTAGCTAGGATGATTCTACTAGGAGTAAGGATTTTTATTTTTATTTATTTATTTATTTATTGCTTTGTATAGTAGACCTAGCTATTGATTACTTATTTTTATCAGGTTAGTATATGAAGATCAAACTTTAAGTTGCCATCTATGGTGACTCCAAGCAATTTGGTATGGGTAACTTCTTTAGCAGTTGTATTGTTTAAAGAGGCAATGTGTAAGTTACTTTTAATATTGGCATGGGACTTTGGAAAAAAATAGTAGAAATTTAGTCTTTGGGATTAAGTAGAAGTTGTTTTTGATGTAGCCACAGTTTGATAGAGTTGAAGGTATTCTGTGTCATGGATTATAGTTGCAGTGGGCTGTCAGATGAGCAGATGAAAGCTGAGTCATCTGTATACTGAATAAGGCAAGCTTACTGGGAGGAGGTATATAGGTTATTGGTGAAAATGTTAAAGAGCAGTGGACCAGGAATAGAGCCTTGAGGAACACCCATTTTAAGTAGTAGAAAAGAATCCATTTGACAGATTTATATCTTTCAAATAGGTAGTTAGAAAACCATAAGAGAGTTGGTTTGGAAAGACCCAGAGAGGACATTTCAGTCAGAAGTTTCTCATGTAACATTGTGTCAATGACT
This sequence comes from Protopterus annectens, assembly GCF_019279795.1. Taxonomy (NCBI): domain Eukaryota; kingdom Metazoa; phylum Chordata; order Ceratodontiformes; family Protopteridae; genus Protopterus; species Protopterus annectens. Next base: position 655,444,883 of record NC_056727.1, read on the forward strand.
TATGAGAGATCTAGAAAAACAGAAGAGATTAAACTTCCTTGGTCTCTAGCCTTATTAATGGTGTCAAAAAAGTTGAGAAGAGCTGTAGTGGTGCTATGGCCTGGTCGGAAACCATGTTGTGTTGGGATTATAAGAACATTTTGCAAGAGGTAGTGAAAGTGTTGCTTGTGAATACACTTTTCCAGGATCTTAGAAATGGGAAGCAATAAGAATATTGGCCTAAAGTTAGAGATTTCAGAGGATTTGCCTCCTTTATGGAGGGGAATAATGAAGATTTTCTTCAACAGGTCAAGGACATGGGAGTCTCAAATAGTTCTGTTAATGAGAAGTGAGACTGGATATGCTATACTCATACTATGTGGTGGTATGTGCTACCACCACAAACAATAAAAAATGAAAAAAAATAATTCGACAAAGTTTAGTAGTTTACAGTTAAATCATATAAAAGAAGGCATCACTGTGTTGGTTTTGTGAAAGGTAGATCATGCCTGCTCAACCTGGTTGACTTCCTTGAGTCAGTCACCAGAGCGGTGGATGAAGGTAAGGCAGTTCATACAGCCTACCTCAATCTGGCCAAGGCCTTTGACACCATTCCTCATTTAGGAATTATTGATAAACTCAGAAAACTAGGCACCAACCCCTATATCATTAGGTGGGTTGCAAATTGGCACACAGATAGAACCCAAAATGTGAAAGTAGTGGACTCCAAGTCAGACTGCCGACTAGTCATGAGTGGAGTCCCACAGGGATCAATCCCGGGTCCTGTCCTGTTTGGCATCTACTTCTCAAAAGTCCAGGCCAACATGGAGGGACTCTGGCTGACCAAATTCACAGAACGCAAGCTGTGAGCCATTATTAACTCCCCAAGTGATGCAGACATACTATAGAAAGGCCTCACTGAGACCAACGACTGGTGTCAAAATCATGGCCTTAAGCTTAATGCCAAAAAATGCGTCGTCATCCCCTTTGGGAAAAACTCAGTTCCCACTAATTATCACATCAATGGGAGTCCATGGAACACTGAAGGCAGTATAAGAAATCTGGGGACACAGATTGACAGCAACCTCTCCTTCGACCACCACATTGCCACTATGGTCAGAAAGTCCTTCTACGTAGCACATCTCATTACCAAGGGTTTTGTATCCAGGAAGAAACAGGTCATCATTTCTCTCTACTCATCCCTCATTAGATAAATCATAGAGTATAATGCCCCATTTCGCATGTACCTCACTAGACACCTCCAACAGCTGGAGAGGCCGCAAAACTACCTCACAAAGTGGATCCTAGGCCTTAAACACATGTCCTATATGGACAGATTAAAAAAAACTCCAGCTATTCTCTGTCTCATATCATCTACTAAGAGGCAATCTCTGCTTGACTTACAAAGCCATGCCTGACCCAGCTTTGTTAGAAATGCTACATCTAAAGAAATCCCAATCCCTCCCCACCGCACGCTCCAGAGACCTCAACCTCACAATCAACAGATCATGCTGGAGGGACAGGTTCATATCCCAGAGACTACCCATGCTCTGGAATAGACTTCCTATACATGTCAAGCAGAACACCTCACTAGCCCTCTTGAAGCAAATCTTGATGAGTGGATGGGAAATAGAAAGTTCACCCCGGGGATCACTCCAGTGGCTCTACTTGATAGAGACACTGGGAACTAATGACGGGCGGCACAATACCAGGGCACTCCTTTGGGCTAGGCTTGTAAAGCCCCCAGGGCCATATGTCTAGTACACACATATGAACCTATGAACGTATGAAAAATCTGATTGACAGATATGCTATTACTGTTAACATGTCCATTCATTTAAATATTCCTCAATCTGAAAAATTACCACTTTGGCTATAATTTTACCATTCTGAATCTTCTTTTGAAGTCTGCACCCCACAGTCTTAAGTTTTACTCCCTAAAATGCTGCACAAACATCTTTTTACTAATTTTCCCTAAACACTGGAATGTGATTTCAAGGTTTTCATAATGTCACTTCACACTATTACATTTTTATCCAGCCTCAAAGCTGAGCTAAGGAAACAAAAAAGGTAAATTTTCATTTACTGTATCATATAACATACTGTATAATGAATTTTATATTTTTGCTTTTGTCATTTGCAGAGGTAATCAAGCCCTCTGTTACACTGTACTGACACAAAACACTTCTGTGCTTACTATGATGCAAGTCTTGTATGTTATCAATTTCTTCTGATAGTATTCTACTCTACCATACTTTTCTGTGTCTCCTTTTGTATTCTCGTATTACACTGTTTCTGGAAAAATGCATTTATTGCCCAGTCTAGCTACCAACAAATAAAAAATCCAAATAAATCCACATTAAAGTCTCCTCCAACCAGAACTCAGTAAGTAGGCAAATTAAAGCTGTGGATTTCTGCAAACCTTTGCTGGAAAAAGGACAGGGAGTCCTGACTGCAGCTATAGATATTCAGAAGAATTTATTTAATTCTTCTTTCTGTTCACACACTACATCATGTGTGTACTTGACTTGTTTCATTTTTAGCTGATGCCTTCACCCTATTGTTAAGTGGATAACAGAGTTACATTGCTTCTAAACAAGCCAAGTGAGAAAATATGTTTGGGAATTATTTCCGACACTGTTTCTAAGCAAGCTAGGCTAAAATATGTCTGCATTATGCGAGACATAATGCTGCAGCTGTGTATTATAGGTTTAGATAAGAAAGCACAGCTCTGCTTTTTAAGGAAAGGAATATTTGTGCTTATATTAAGACTGAGATAATAAAGAATAATTGAGCTTTTTAAGTAAGAGTTGCATTCTGAACAAAAGACACTGGGCTGAATTCTTTATGGTACCGCAACATGTATACTGAGGTGTACACATTGTGTTACCTTACCGTGATTCAGCAACTGTCCTTATACAATGTTGCCCTCTAACACAAAGCTGTACAGCACCATGAAGGATTAACCCCACAGCTATGCTGACTGTTAATGAGGCATTTGGGGGGATCATATGCTAATTACCCATGTACTGCCCTCCCAGAACCATCATCAGGAAGACATCTACACAGGTAAGTGATTTAGAATCCATTTGGCTGTGTATATTAGCACAGCTATTCCCAAAACATAACAGTACTGAACATGTCCACAAAGCTGTGTTCAACTGACTAACATGAACGGTGTGGACGGGAACCTCTATATACCAATGATTACTCTTATTGTACCATAATGGCACCAATGGTAGTATGGGGAATGGGGGTAGAGAAATGCACTACACACCAGGCCTTACTCTTTAAAGTGCCATAACAACACCAATATCATAACAGGGATTGGGAAGGTGGCAGGAATGCACTAGACACCAGCGATGACTCAGTTAAGTACTGTACCAGCAACAATGGCAGCAAGGAGACCGGAGGGTGGGGGGATACACTAGGCCATCATGGCCTAATACGTACGGTCGATAATGGAACTCAAACTGTAGGGGTGAGGGAATGACAGGCAGGCAGATAAGTTAGGGCTAGGTGCAGGGGCTGTGCTTTGTTTTTGTATTCATGTATGTGTACGTGTGTATGCGATAGACTGACTGGGGGGAATGCCACTGCCATCACAAGCAGCAAGTAACTACTGTGACATGCAGATCAACAACGATCTACATATTGCTGTAGTGAATGTGATTCAAGAGACATGAAAATTAGTTAATAATGAGGTCTTACCTCATCATGGTTAACATGTCTCTGCATCACAAATGGGCACTGTGGGAGAAGGGCCATACATGTTGTACTAGGCACATTAATGAATTCATAGGACTGTAAAAAGAACATTAATGGACACACAGCAATTGTGCTTCCAGCCTTGGATATAGCAAGTGCTGTATGAATAGATGTATAAGGGAAAATTACTGTGAAAAAATGCAAGTAAAATACACGCTGCATACATTTAAGGAGAATGTCAGTTAAGCATATACATAGATACAGAAGGCAAATATACAACACATTCCTTTCATAAGTACAATACAACACACTGATGATATCACCTCACATATCCAGTGCATTTACAATAGTCCATGATTATATCACCTCACATATCCAGTGCATTTACAATAGTCCATGATTATATCACCTCACATATCCAGTGCATTTACAATAGTCCATGATGATATCACCTCACATATCCAGTGCATTTACAATAGTCCATGATTATATCACCTCACATATCCAGTGCATTTACAATAGTCCATGATGATACCACCTCACATATCCAGTGCATTTACAATAGTCCATGCTTCTGCACACTTCTCTTAGCATTGTCCACTCAGTTCTCTCTACAACTCTGGCCTTTAGAGGGCTGATGTGCATAAGATCTAGGCATGAGTTATAAAGTATTGTTTCCTTTACTGCAGCATGGTATGCACTGAAAGCTTTCTGTAATATCAGTGTTCAATACTGCACAAGCAAAGTCTGTAAACTTCAGTGTTTCATCCTGCCTGAAAAAGTCTGATGAAAAATCAAGACTGGAAGGCACTGTCGATGAAAAGAGCTACACTGGGTAACAAAAATAGTTATTCATGCTCACACTCAGTGCAGTTTACAAATCCATTATGTTTACCACACACCACCAACACAACTGAGAACCATACAGATTATTTATATTTAAACAATAACTTTTAATTATACATATATTTTTATAATAGCAATACATCTAACCAGAGTATAAGATATGCTGGATGTACTTGTAGTGTGGGGTTTACCTCACAGGGTGCCATTAGAAATAAACCCAGAACAAAATCAAACCTAGCTATAGCCATGCAGTTAGGATTAAACCCAACATACAATGGACTTCCTTAAATAAATCATGCTGAGTACATCCAGAATACCTAACACCACAGTAAAATTTATTGTTTAATTCTCACTCTGGCACATAGTTTAAAAACTATGTAGTTCATTTTCACCTGTAACAAGGGTAAATGGTTTCTTCACAGCTGAAGACCTATCAGCACTTTAATTTCTTTGATGTTCAGTTTAATATGAATTCATTTAGCCTGTTGCTTATATGTTGCACAATATTTCTCTAAGCATAAGAATTCCTTACAAATAATGGTGACAAAGTCTCAATATCAGGCATAGATTTTAAATGTTGTTCTTATAAATTTAGAAAGTTTCTATAATAACAGGGTTTGCATTTATATGCTTTTTCTGATGATATGAAGTCTGAAACTCACATATCCTGTCATTATTTGCTAACTTCAGTCCTCAATGATTTGCCAGAAAGCTACAACATTTTATGAGGAATAGAATAAAAATATGAGGTAAAAATGTGTACACTCTGAAAACGTACATAACACATAAGCTAAAGGAAGAAATCAAATATTTCTTCATTTACCAATATGCTCATTAAACTTGTAATTTTTTTTTCTTTCTTATACTAGAAGTAAGATTCACCTACCGAGAAGCCCAAGTCTGAATGAGATAAGAACAGAAGACAGTACAAAAATCTACAGCACCATTATAAAAGCTGCAGTGTCAATACCATGATGCTGAATCAGGCTCCTTTTAGTTATATGTCTGCATACTATAATAGGAATATTGGGTCTACTTTACACTTTTAAAAGAAGAAAACAAAGATGGGCCATTTGCCATGGTGGTATTTGTTTGAGATAATTAGCAATCACAGTCCAGAGAAGCACTGACTTCAGAAATATTAACAGGGTGACCATCAATACACCACTGCAGCACCTCCTTCAGCTTAGAGTAATATCTTGGCTTGTACTGAACAAATCACTGCACTCTACTGTTAATAAGAAAAGGTGCTCTTTTATATGTCTCCAATACATCAGGTAGTGTACTAGAAACAGAGTGCACATTTTGCCTTTACTTTTTCTATCTTACAGGTTTTCTGCTGGAAATCAATGCCAGGTTTTGAGGTCATTCTTCTGTAGTGCATATCAGAATCACCTTTACTTTGCACATGCATAAAATGAGATAAAATGTTAAATGGGAATAAATAGAGTCAGCAATGTATCTTTCAGTACCATTTCTTTTTCTAAAATCCTTCAATTGGCACTAAACACTAGCAGCACATGTAAATGGTCCATTTGACCATAATGAACTCTAAAAACCTACTCTCTCATTGGCTCTACAGTTGAACCAATGACAGAGTGAAAATCAGAGCCATCTGAAGTCAAAATCAAAACAGTGTTATAGATATGCTTTGTGAAGGTCAAATTTGAGGCCTCTGCCAAATGCAGACCAGTTGAGAAGTATGGCCAGTGCGAAAACAGCAACTTTGGAAAACAGGCAGCAAAAGCCATTTATCTGGATAAAATTCATTCACTACACTGCCTGGATATCAACAAAGAATAAATCTTGAGAAAGAGAAAATCAACTACAGGAGAACAAAAATACTCTTGTGGTGAACAGCGTTGCAGCTGTCCAGCAAAAAGTTGTTCAAGGTTCAACCTCTGTACAGGAGGCAGCTTTGAGTAATTTAGAGGCAAAAATAAATCAAATGTATTCAGAGGTGTTTAAAAATAAGTGAGGCACTGGAGAAATACATGCAGTCATATGACAAAAGGCTGGAAAGAATTGAAGAAGCTTTAAGTAGCTTTTCAGATGAGCTGATAAAACTGCATAAATCAAAGGGTGAAATGAAGAAAAGACTGGATAAACAGTTGGCTTCTCAAGAAGAACTATTTCAAAACATAGTACAGCTAGAAGATAAAGCACAAAAAGAAAACCCAAGACTTTATGCAGTACCAGAGAAACCAAAAGGAACAGATTACATTCAATTTTACGAAAATACAAATAAGCAACAGGACAAGTATTCTTCAGTATAGTTTGTTAATTGAAAGGGTACACCATGTATATGTTCAAAGTTTGGGAATGAAAAATAAGCCAAGCCAGCTGCTCCTGGCAAAATATTGACTAAAGGATAACATATTATCAACTGGGGACACCAGTGTATTCATAGAAAATTATTGTTGTTGTTGTTGTTGTTTGTCTTTCGGCTTTTCCCGGTAAGGGGTCCGCTAATGATTGGCAGTAGATTTTTGCGAAACGCCAAGGTGCCATCTCAATGCCCAACCTTCAATGAAGGCACGCCCATTTACGCATGCATGTCTTTTGAATGCTACCCAACTGCGGGGAGGACATGCAGACTCCACACAGAAGGCACTCCCAAGCCCAGCCGAGAATCGAATGGGAGAACCTCTTGCTGTGAGGTAACAACGCTACTGCCATTCATTGTATATCAAACAGAAGAAGAGCTACGTTATTCCTGCAATCAGATGATTTTGAGAGACAGGTGAGATATTCAAGTTGCTATAACCAGCTGGCTTCAGAATATTTTTCTCTAAAGGTACAAGGAGAATGAGGAAATAAACGTTTATCCGGAAAAAGTGAGCTAGCAGAATTCTACTTCTCGTTTCTATGAGAATGGATGGCACAGTCCATAGAAAGAACTTGCCAGTAAAATCTTTTCTAGTGATTGAGCATAAAAAAAAAAAAAAAAATATTTTTTATTATATATGTTTTGACATGAGAACTGTGCTTCTGCAAGAAGTGGGGAAAATACTGGAAGTTTATAGACTGTGTTAATCTGGTGAGTGGATGCTAAAGTATAATTCCCACTTTGTTGTTAGTGTTTAGAAGTATAATGAAGGAAATATAGATGTTATTTCTAGTAATATGTATGTAATACATTTCTTGAAATCAACGGCATGTTACATTGTATAGTAATTCTGCATAGTATGCAGATGTACTTTAAATGTGAGATGGGGGAGTCTTATCAGTGACTGCTGTAAATATCAGTGGTAAATTAAGCATGCACTTTTTTGACTATAATATATCTGGGGATTATACTGAAAAAAAGATAAAAGGCGAGATATAAGTAGTATAATGTTATTATCTTGGGCTGCTAAGGGGAAGAAGCTGAAGTGAGCTGATCATATATATGTTTTAAATCATGGTGGATCCACTGGCGTTATGCATACAGGTGGAAATGAATACTAAAATCATGTAACCAAAAGTTTTCCAGAATTTCAGATTAGCTATGCCATGCAATTACAAAACCATTAACTGGTCTTTTTTTTCTACCAGCAGAGCTCTGCAGCTGCAGATGAACTGACTGTAAGCACAGGCAATTAATCAGGAAATGACTAAACTGTGAACTGTGAGGCAATCATATGGGGAATTCTAAAATTAGTACTTATATATCTGACAATCAGTTCAGTGAAAATAAATGGAATACAAGGAGACACACTGCTTTTAGTATCAACTCCTTCAGTATAAATCACAACAATGCAAAATCGATTCATTTAGTGGTAACCAGGGCACTTTTTCTCAAGTCTAAAATTGGTTAAATGAGAGTGTGAAGTTGTCTTTCATATCTGGAACAGAAACTGAGATGGGACAAGAATGAATGGTGTGGATGCAGGATGGAGCACAGGGTCAAATGTGCATTAGAATAGGTAAAGCTTGACGGGTGTAGCTATCTGTTTGGGGCATCTGTCCATAAATGGAGGGATAACTTTCCTTTTTGGAAAGTATATATAGTTGTGAGTCTTAAAAGGGGTTGGGGTTAAAAATGAAAATGTACATATTTTCTGGGTGTAAATAATCCTGTTAATAAGTGAATGAAAGAGGATGATTTCTGAAGACTGGAAGAGAGATTTGATTTCTGACTTTTTGACTTAGCTTTCCTGCCCTTGTTTCATAGGAATCCCAAGTAATATGCTTGCATTCCCCTCAGTAAAACTTTTATCTCTGTCCTGGCCAACTTCCGATAAACCAAAGGCTATCCAGTTGCCCTGCACTGTGATACCCTGTGTCAGTGGAATGCTAAAGTGCTTTCAGCTAAACTAGCTCCCCTCAGCAAAAGTTTTATCTGTGTCCTGTCCAACCTCCAATAAACCAAAGACTGTCCGGTTGGCCTGCACTGTGATACCCTGCATCGGTAATGCTAAAGGGCTTTCAGCTAAACTAATGTATGTTAGAGTTGTATTTAATCTATCCTCTAAACTGAAGACATTTTTGCTATAGCCTTTTACTGTAACTGTGCACACTACTGCCCCCCCCCCCCCCATTTCTCATCCTACTGTACTCCTACATCAATTACTTAAAACTACTTTCCTTCTCTTGGAAAAGTTTTACCTATGTATCTGCAGCCCATATTTGTAATGTTTTTCCCTATAAAAGTGGCGGTCCTTGCTACCATGCTATACTAAATTAGTAGCACAAGATTTCTAGTTATTAGGAAGATAATGTGATACACTGACCTGGAATTGTCTGAGATTGGTTTTCCTGATTGTTTTCTTGGAAGTCAGCCCAGTCCAGATTTCTGACTCACAACCTTGTATTGCCTTGTGTCTATCCCCCCTCCCCCACTTTGAACCTGCATTCCTTCCTCCCACTCCTGATGCATTACCAAGATATCAAAAAACCTGGTGTAGAAAGGTACCATCTTTGACTTAGATTTCTTACCCTTGCTTCATAGGAGTCCCCAGTAGTGTGCTCGCATGTAAGTACTACCCAATATTGTTTTTGTTTGCAATCCTTACTGGTATTTTTGTAAATTTCACACATGGTCTTTTTTTCATGCATATTTTTAGTTGGTAATAGCTCTACATGATCACTTATTTTCTGGACCTATATTTCAAAGCATTTTTGTTTTTGTTTTACTCTACTTGCCCTGCATATGATCATTTTGTTATACCAGTATGGAATTATACTCATAGCATATTGCGGATTTAAATAACAGGTGCCATGCTGCTTTTTTCACCAAGGTAAATATTGTCACCTGCTGTCTGTACTTTTAGATCAGTAACCTGTTTTGCAATTAGAATAGAACTTACGGTAAACTCCGAGGGATACAAGCGACTCTGTGTTTCTGTATAATATCACTGTTGTTATTCCTGACTTTTATTGGAGAATGCAAAATTGTGTGTAGCATCTTAGTAGTTACTGTTTCTTTTCATACCCTTTATAACAATACAAAATCATGCAGTGCATGTTATAATTAGCTTGGTATCAACTGCAGTTACCTTTTGTTTGCTTTTCTCTGTTTTCCTTGCATTTTGTGTTGCTCATAGAATTGTGCTGTTTCGTACAAGATATACTGCCCCTCCCCTGCATCCTCTAACTTTTTAGTACTTGGTAATCAGAGTGTGTTAAAACATCAGACATAATATTTACCTACTTTTCCTTTTTATTTCAAGTCCCCTCAGCAAAAGTTTTATCTGTGTCCTGGCCACCCTGCAATAAACCAAAGGCTGCCTGGTTGCCCTGCACTGTGAGACCCTGCATCAGTGGAACGCTAAAGTTCTTTCAGCTAAACTAGTGTAAGTTAGAGTTCTATTTAATCTGTCCTCTAAGCTGAAGTCATTTTTGCTATAGCCTTTTACTGTAAGCGTGCACACTACTGGTCCTCCCCAATTTCTCTTCCTTTTGTACTCCTAGGTCAATTACTGAAAACTACTTTCTTTCTCTTGGAAAAGGTCTACCTATGTACCTGCACCACATACTTGTAACGATTTTCCCAGTAGAAGTGGTGGTCCTTGTTTCCACACTGTACTAGATTAGTAGCACAAGATTTCTAGTTATTAGGAAGATACCATGATACACTGACCTGGAATTGACTGAGCTTGCTTTTCTTTATTGTTTTCTTGGAAGCTGGCCTGGTTCGATTTTATGGCTCATCCTGCTCCATTCACCCTTGCTGTGCTCGGGCTCATGGCACTCCCCTAACCTACCCCCATTTCCACCCAACCCTGGCATCACTTCCTTTATTGTTAAACCTGCTTTGCCCCACCTTTGCACTAGCCAATAGACACAACCACTACTCAACTTATACTCCACATCACCATTAACTGTAACTCCTACTCCCCTCCCCTCTTGAGCCTTACCTGTTATTAACTCTTTCAGTCACTCACTTAATAAAACTCCTTTCAATCAATCCTGATTTCTTCTACTAACCTTAAATAAATACTGTACCCTTTACTGTCTTTCTGACCTGGAACTAGATCATGGCTATACCTTTCAAAACTCTACTCCTCTCCTTCCTTTTTCTAATTCTTTTCTCAGCTCTAACCACTTACCATAGTCCTCACCTGCTTACCACCCAATCTCCCACACTATCTTATCCCACTACCCACCATACAGATAACTACTCTACCCTATTCCCCCCTCTCTCTTTAACACTACATCATTTCACATGTTCAAAGAGTTGTACATACCGAATGCCCAGCCTCTCATCAAAGCAAACATCAGGTCCTTTGCAAATATCTATTCCTACAAATACTTCAAAACACAACATTACTCTTATCTGGTGATATTCACCCCAACCCAAGCCCTTGCCAACAGCACTTTAACCATACTTACACAGTACCCCCCCTCCAAATGCTTCACAAATAACTCATTATGATCACAAACCTCCAAAAATCTATCTTTTTTGTCAACGAATATACAAAGCATTGTCAGTAAAAGCACTCTCCTTCACGCGTGGATTTTTCAATATAACCCAGACATACTTGCCCTATCTGAGACATGGCTAAAACCTGAAATTACAAACTGCAAAATTCTCCCCCTCCGATTATAATATTTTTCAACTGGATAGAAGTAAAAAAAGGGTAGAGGAGTAGCTATACTCTACTCTGACCATCTCTCTCTCTCTCCTCTCAATAGCAATCCCTGATTTCTGCCCTGCCGAAATACTTATAGCAACCTGTAACCTAAATCAACACAAAAAACTTGCCATTGCAGAAATCTACAGTATATATCCCCAGGTAAAAACATTCCCATACTCAAGCAGTTTTTTTTTTTTCTTGGATTTCTATATCCATTCCCTATGAAACAATTATCTTTGTGGATATGAATACTGACTGGCACCTTGTTAATACTGCTACCCCTAGCTACTCTATAAACCTTTATGGCTTTACCCAGCTGATCACCTCATCCACCACTAGCAAACAAATTCCCAGAATGGCTTGATCATGGACTGGATATTAGCGTCCAACTCCCAGTGCTATCATAACCCTTCCACCCTACCAAACTCCTTTATGATCACCTCCCTACCTCAGTAGTAAGACACTCTCCCAATCTTAACAAGAGCCACCAATACAGAGAGTCTCGTAACCTTAAAAACTACAAGTCTGTGACCCTAAATGAATTAATGCCCACTGTAAACTGGTCATTCCCTACACACATCACCCCTTGATGAGGCTGTCCAAAGCTTCAACAATATATTCCTAGAAACTCTAAACACCCTGGTTCCCAGTGGAAAAATTAGGCTAAAATGTAATTATGCACCATGGCTAAACCAGGCAACTCAATCACTTATGAACAACAGACAGTGCTTGGAGAGCATGGAAAAAAATAACTCAACTTTCCACCTGCACTTATATAAACAGCTTTGCAACCAAACAAAAAAGCAGGTCCCACTGGACAAAAAAACAATTTCTATCAAAAATCTCTGAGCAACCCACATTCTAACCTAAAGATATTCTGGTACTCAGTAAACAAATTACTATCTCCACAGAACCCCTTTTTACCAAACTCCTTCCCTAACAAACCTTCTAGTGAAACTGCAACTCAACTTAACAACTTTTCATCAAAACAATAGAAAAGCTTACTAAATCAGAAACTCTCAATATTAAGACTCCACCTCCCACCTCATCTCATTCCTCATTCTCCCTAGCACCCGTAGCAACTTCCTTCATCAGATCATGTCTTAACAAACTCAAACCCAGTTCCACATCAGGCGACAAACTCCCTCCAGTATTTCTCAGACATGCAGCCAGATCCATAACATACCCTGTATCTATACTTATTGATAGATCTAGCCAAGAAAATACAGTATCAGGTATCTGGAAAAAAATCTTCATAATACCCCTCCGCAAGGGGGAAACTGTACAGAACCCTCAAATTACAGGCCTGTTGGCATATTATCCCCCTTATCCAAGATACTGGAAAAATGTATACATAGACAAAAACTAAACCACCTCTTACAGTCAAACCCAATTACTTCCACATAGCATGTTTTCTGACCTTCGCACAGTACTACCACTACCATCCTACCTTTCACACACAACATTGCCCAAGCCAGAGATAATAATAAACTCATATCAGCTCTATTCCTCCACCTGTCCAAAACATTTGATACTGTTTCCCATCCCATCCTCCTAAACAAACTTTCCAACCAACAACTCTCTACCTCTATTATCTCCTGGTTTAACAGCTACCTCTCAAACACATATCAGTCTGTCAGATGGCAAACATCTTTCTCCTCTTTCTGTCTTGTTAAGACCGGAGTTCCCCACTTTTTAACATATTTACAAATAACCTCCATGTCTCCTGCCTGCACTCTACTTTAATACAGTACACAGATGATTCCACAATTATTAACACCTAGTACAATATACAAAATCTCCACACTGTCACAACAATCTCTGCACCTAGTAGAACAATGGCTAACTGAAAACAACCTGCTTCTCAACCCCAAAAAGACTAAGCTTCTCCTTTTCCTTCCTAAAAACCTTAATCCAGATAAAGAAAGCTTCATCATCTCATCCTTAGATAATACAGTTATCACCACTGACTCAAGCACCAAATTGCTTGGCATTACTATAGACGACCAATTAAAATTCGACCTACATATCTTAAACTGTATCAAAAAGTCCAATCAAAAACTAGGTCTTCTATACTGCGATAACTAATATATATATACCTAACAAATCTTGACCTATACTGGATCAAACATTTATTCTACCATCCCTGCTGTATGCTGCTGCCATACTTACTAACCTCCAAAATAATCTCTTAACCAAACTAGAAACCACCTATAACAAGACAGCCATATTTGCAGCCAGTAATAGCTACAAATACCATGATTGTATATCCCTGAAAAGCTTAAGATGGCCTGAGCTCCCCCACATGCTTAAAATACCACAACTACAAATTGCACATAGCATCCTAAATAGCTCCAGCTCCTGCTCTGCCCTTACATCCATAATTGCACCCTACACACCCAATCAGACACACACAACAAAACCTACTTCAGGTGAACAATCCAAACAAAAATATTGGGAAAATACTTTGCAGTCATTCAATTGCATACCCATGGAACAAACTTCCATTATCCCTTCTCTCCTCCTCCAAAAGTGGCAAATTCAAAAAGCAACTAATAATTCATTTCCACCATACATGAATCTGTACTTGTCAGGAAATAACTTAATGAATGTTTCCTCTTCTCTCAATTTACATATCTGCCTGGAATCTGCTATCTAAACTGTCTACACATAATACTCTGCAGTTAGTACTTATGCTATTAAATTCATCTTTGTTGTACTATGTCATGATGTTACTCTGAATTGTATATTACATTTTTTTTATTTTAGGCATTGCTATATTCTTGCATATAACTTAATGCTAACCAAATTTCTCAAACATATTGCTACTGCATTCTCAAAATACTGTACTTTTGCCTTATAAATATTCATGTTGTATACTTATCTTTCTTTGTTTTTGTACTAAGTATCTTACAACTTGAATTGTTGGGTTTTTCTGTTATTTTTTGAATTACTTTCTTGGAGCTTTTCTCCTCGGGTCTCCACTGAGAAGGGGCTCTCTGGGCCCAATTGGACTAACCTGGGTAACAAATGTAAAAATAAAATAAATAAAAATAAACATTTCTCTGCCCATGAGGAGACTCATGACAAAGGCTGATAATTATCAGTCTATCAGTATTAATGTCAGAGGCATTAGTATGATCTCCACTCTAGAAAAGTCATGCAATCACTACAGATAAAAAGAATTATGGAATATTTGGAAACCACTGGAACACATGCTATAAAAGCATAAGACAATTTACACATAACAGGGCTGTCATTTCAGATAAATTCAATTGCATCTTTATGCTAACACTGATTTTATGAGTTTAAATTCAATTTAAACTACTAGCAGAAGACCCAAATAAACAAATATTATTTTTTTTGTCTCATGAAAGATTTATTTCTTGCTTTATGATAAATTAACTCTACTGTGACACCTCAGAAGTTGTCTTCAAAGGAGCTCCTTAAAAGGAAAATGCCAAGGTACCAAAGCTGAACTTTTTAAAGATTAAGTAAGAAAGCTGAAGAGAAGAAAAACTGAGTCTGTTATTCATAGTCATTTGCACAAATGCAAATGTTTATCCCTGATGTTTACAAATGATGGTAGCAAGGGCAAGATTCACAGAGCCAAACAAAAGCAGCCAGCACTCCATATAGCCACTAGTGAAAAATTATTTAATAAGGCAAAGTTCCATTAACCAAAAAACACAAAATAAACTTCAACCACCACTAAGGGTGAAAACAGTATACTGGTTTCAGCTTATAGCCTTCATCAGTGCTAACTTAAATGTGCCAATTAAATGACTGCATTTATACAAAAGCAAATCCAATCTAATTGGCTCTTTCTAATAATTCATTTAAACCAGGTGTAAACAAGGCTCCTAATTTCACTATCCACATACGTTCATTAAAATTTAAAAATGGATGTAAACCCTCATGTGGTCTTGTATTCTTATAAATTCTATCTATAATGGTAAATGTGTATCTAGCTGTAGGGTGTTTAATACTGTGTTTGTATAAAGCATTACAACTTCTTTTACACTTAATATCACTAAGGTGTTCTGATATTCTTAGTTTGAGTGGGTGTGAGGTCTCTCCTACATAAAAAGCTGGACAGCTGCACTTAGCTAAATATATCGCCCAATCACTGCTACAATTATCAAAAATCAATATATCAAATACTTTGGAACAATTTGATGAGGTAAAAACATTCTGTTTCGGAAACCTGCACCTCTCTACTTGTATTGTAACCAAAGTCCATAATAAATCTAATAGGCGTATTTTGTGTATGGGTTTTGTCCCGGTATTTTAAAGCCTGTTGTCTATCAATACATTGCACAGAGGTTCCCCCATTTGAAACCTATGTGTCATATCCTTAGCAAGTGTATCATAATCAGCTGCCCTACAACAAATTCTCTTATGTCTTAAGAATTGTGATCATGACACATAGGTTTCAAATGTGGGGTTATTCTAATCAAGTTATACTGAAAGCAGCAACCTCTGTGCAATGTATTGATAGACAACAGGCTTTAAACTACTGGGAGAAAACCCATACACAAAATACGCCTATTAGATTTATTATGGACTTTGGTAACAATACAAGTTTTTTGAAAAGTATTATATATCGACATTGGTAGTTCTTACAAATGGATGATAGGATGTTGGGGTTGTTACCAGAGAGGTGCAGGTTTTCTTACAGAAAAGGTAAGAGTTTGAGTGGGTGGTTCAATCACTACAAGAAAGGACATAAATGGGGTAGGTTGGAGATGCAGAGGAGATTGGATGGTAGTCCATTAATAGGCAGCCATCCTTGTGGGAATTGTAGCTTTTTGTAAGCTGGCCCTGAAACAGAATGTTTTTACCTCATCAAATTGTTCCAAAGTATTTGATATATTGATTTTTGGTAATTGTAACAGTGATTGGGTGATATATTTAGCTAAGTGCACCTGTCCATCTTTTTATGTAGGAGAGACCTCACGCCCACTCAAACTACGAATATCAGAACACCTTAGTTATATTAAGTGTAAAAGAAGTAGTAATGCTTTATACAATCACAGTATTAAACACCCTATGGCTAGACACACATTTACCATTATAGATAGAATTTATAAGAATACAAGACCACATGAGGGTTTACATCCATTTTTAAATTTTAAGGAACGTATTGGAAAGTGAAATTAGGAGCCTTGTTTATGCCTAGTTTAAATGAATTGCTATAAAGAACTAATTAGATTTGATTTGCTTTTGTATAAATGCAGTCATTTAATGGGCACATTTAAGTTAGCACATTTGGGACTTGCCTTTTTTTAGCCTTACACCATACCGTACTTGCATAGGGTTTTGTACACTACAACATTCACAGAGGCCATTTATGCTAATGCTAATGGCATTAAGGTTAATGAAAAATTGTGTAAAGTTGCATATGCAAATGAGATATTTCTGCAATTTGGAGTCCAATATCTGTGCTGTACACACATCTCTAGTTAAATTGTGGGCTTCACCTTTCATATCGGAGTTGCAATCCGTGAACTTGCCCACAGCCATCCCTTCAGTAGTTAGTCCAAGTGTGCACAAGCACCAAAATGAAGCACTTCCCCCACTGATCCGTTCAGCAATATGTTCAAGTATGCACAGCACCAAAATGAAGCATTTCACAACTAATTTCTTCAGTTACTATGCTCAAGTATGCACAAGCACTAAATGAAACACTTCCCTCACTGATCTATTAAGTAGTATGTCCAAGTATGCAAAACCACCAAAATGAATCACTTCCCCCACCGATCCCTTCAGCAATAAATCCAAGTATGCACAGGCATCAAAAGTAAACATTTCCTCACCGATCCCTTCAGCATTATGTTCAAGTATTCACAAACACAAAAAAATGAAGCATTTCCCCACTGATCCTTTCAGCAGCATGTCCAAGTATGCACAGCACCAAACTGAAATATTTTCCCTAATGACCCCTTCAGTAGTCTGTCCATAGCAGGAGTGTAGCAAGCAATTTCCATTTTGTACTCACAAGCTCTTATCGCTACCTTCCCCCAACATCTATAACTTAAAAATGGACACCTCTCAAAATGCTGTCCTCAAAGCACTTAAATGTAAGCAAAAATTTCAGCTCTTCTCCCTAACACTATTAAAAATATTATTTTTATATTAGTAAAATTGCACCTGTTGTTAAAAGTATTCATTTAGACAGCTGTAGACATAATATGACCTAAATAAATGTTGATATGGTGCTCAGAAAAAAACATACTCAATAAAGTACAAAGAGTATGCCTGGCTACAACCTTGCATGTATGCACAAAAATGTCCCTGACATCAAAATGAAACATTTACCCTGATGACCCATTCAGTAGTCTGCCATGTATACACAAATATGTCCTTGGCATCAAAATGAAACATTTCCATCCAACAACCTCTCCAGTAAGAGAGGTATGTTTATAAAAAGGTCTCTGCATTTATATATTCAACCTGTAAGTCTGGGATTTGCATATTCATGTGAAGCTGTTCTTTGTGGATTACCGTTACAAAAATGTGAAGCTTCGGACTATTAATACCAGCCTAAGATTTCATGTAGTTTTCTGTTGGTAGTTTAAAAAATGTAAGAAGCTGCTGCTGATAACTAGCTTGCATAATACATAACATGCCATTACATGGGAAGCAGCCATGTGCAGGCATGATGAGATTCATAGTACCAGCTAGCACCACTAGGCAGAGAGGAAAAGAGTACATGCATAGGAGTATGCAAATGATCATATAATGACACAAAATGTTTCAGTTCCTCCTATACTGACAGATTCAAAATATTCACTCTCTCAACGGCATCCCCTAAACCTAAATACAAACCCTATAGTTTCTATTTTAACACTATAAAACCAACCTCACTCTCAAACACCCTACTATTAGATGGCGACATCCACCCCAGTCCTGGCTCTTCCATCCAAACTACTACAAATATCAACCTGACTATACATCTCTCTATTTATGCAATTAACACACAGAGTCTACCTAAGAAAGTTACAGACTACATTCTTGGATCACCCACTACTCCCCTCATATCTTAGCCCTATCTGAAGCATGGCTAAAACCACACATCCCCAATACTAAAATATTACCTCCCCACTACAATATATACCATCTAGATAGAGCTGCCAAAAAAGGTGGAGGTTTTGCAATTATGTACTCCAATCACCTCAACCTATCCCCCCCTCACTTATATCTCAGCCTAATTTTCACCCAGCTGAACTACTTCTTCTTAACTGTCACTTCAACCCCCCCCCAAAAAAATTGCAGTTATACATATATATATATATATATATATATATATATATATATATATATATATATATATATACATACCACCTGGAAACAAAGTTCCAATCCCTGATTCTGTCCTATCCTGGATCTCACTGCATATCCCCTACTGTTTGGAGATGTTAATATTGACTGGCAAAAACTATATTCTACCTCTTCTACCATACATATTAACCTCCATGGCTTCCTTCAACTCATCACAATTCCTACTCACTTCAATAACAACAATACTAACTGCTCCACCTTAGACTGGATTCTTACCTCTAATCCTACCCTATATCATAACCCCAGTACCCTAACAAACTCCCTGAGTGACCACCTCCCTACTCGAGTCCAAAGACACTCCCTTCAAATACCCAAGTCCCACCATTATAGAAACAACCTTTCTTCCTTTAATGCTGAAACCTTTAATAATCAGTTCCTTATTAAGTAGGCAAACGCTTAATATAGTGAATGCTGTTTAATCGAGAGCTAAATGTTGAAATGGCAAAATCCCGCAAACACGGAACACCGACTTTTGTCCCAGGGAAAAATATCACTGGGCCGTTTTTGGGCCTTTGCCATTTCCTCCACTGTGGTGCGATCTCGGTGTAGGTATATTTAAGTAGGGGGGTGTGGGGGGTGAAGCCCTCCACTTTATTCCGTGAGGTTTTTTTTTTTTTTTTTTTTTTTTGTTTGTTTTTTGCAGACCAGCAATTTTTTCCCCTGGTACTCTAGCGAGATGGATTTCAAAGTGTTTATGAATATTTGGTGGTTTACCATATCAAAGGCTTTTGAAAGATCGAGAAAGATAGCAGAGGAAAGTGTATTATTGTTTCAGTGTTGGTTAATGATGTTAGAGAAGGAGAGGAGGGCTGAGGTTGTACTATGGAATGGTCTAAAGCCATGCTGGGTGTTGGCTAGAAGATTATTATGAATAAGATAGTTCAGGAGTTGATTGTGGATGTATTTTTCCATAATTTTAGCCAAGGGTGACAGAATAGTTATGGGTCTATAGTTTGAAAGTTCAGTAGACCTGCCCCCTTTATGGAGTGGGATGACATGGGATATTGTCAAAGGGAAAAACTTCAAAGACCAATTCACGTTAGGTTCAAGCAAGGCACCCTTTATTACTTGCAGCAAGGAGACAAAGCATGTATTCACAGGGTTTGTCTTAATGATTAATGACTAGTAGGTTATACTTATACATTTCTCTTCCTGTCACATAGAAAATGTTACATTCTATTGCTGACGTAGTTAGACAGCTTTCTGTATGTTCTAAAGAAAATATTGTTAGACTTATTGCTGACCAAGTTAAAAATATCTGTCATTCTGCAAAAAACATTTTGAGAAAAACAACCTGGCCTTGGGTTTATGTCAGTCCATTTCAGCATTTCAATTCTTCTATTGTACTGTTCTAATACATGTGTTACATTTTACCTAGATTCAAGGTACATTTCTAGCTTCAGTACAAGTAATGCTGACTACGGTTTAAACTTTCAAGCATCTATTGTTTTCTTTATCAATGGCTTCTAGCAGCTGCATGTTTTCTCATGGCATAAGCAGAAATCAATATCCCTTTGTTAATCTTCATGACATTAGCAGAAATGAATTACTTCTTGTTATTTGCTGACATTAGCAGAAAATAGAATGCTTCTTGTTAAGTTTCTAATGGCTGTGCAGATTCATGCAGTGTGAAAAGAATACATGTATTAACCCTTTTAAATCTCGAATGCACTAAATGCACTAAGCATGCATATTACTATTACATATTTTTCTAACATTTCCCCCCTTTTAATACTTTTATTCTACTTTCAAGATAAGCATAAACAGTTTTTCTTCCAATAACCTCTTCCTACTCAGGATTTGCAGTTAAGAGAGTCATTCAGTTTAAACTTATGAAAGCCTTTTCAGATTTTTAACAATTCTTCAAGTTCAGCACCTTGGTATAATGTTTCTGAAACTGACATGCCTATAAAGTCTTTAATCAGTCTTTTCATGCAGGGGATGCAGCAGCACACACATACCACCAGTAGGATCATTCCTATACAGATGGCAATCAGGATGTTCATCAGGATACTGCCCCACCCCCCAAACAATCTCTGGAAAAAGTCCGTCAATGGATTTGGTCCTGGTTTGGTCATGGCTGACACCTGCTGAATTACCTCAAGATGATTGTCTATCTCGTGTTTGTGGTCAGGAATATATGAACAGCACTCCTCCTGGATTAAAGTGCACATACCTCCTCTTGCCGCTAGGGTGAAGTCGAGAGCCATGCGGTTTTGAAGCACTACAGTTCTCATGGCAGTCAGTTCATCAGTTACCAATTCTAGGGCGGAAAAGGTTCCATTACTCATTATTTTGAGAAGTTTAGACAATTTTCTCAGTTCCCAGATTGATTTTGTTGCTCCATATGCTGGCAATACACCTGCCCACGAGATGATGGTATCACCCAAGTCCATATGTGACAGTCCATTTTTCCCTAAGCTCACAGCATGATGGTTTTTCCAACCCACATTGATTTGCCCCACTGGATTGACAGGCTTCTTGATTTCTCGTCGAACATTTCGAATTTTCCCTTGAGGTAAAACTGCTGTGTGTCGTATGGCCGGAACCAGAAACCCCAAATAACAACTGCCAGACCAATTCTCAGGTAACCACTTGTATGCTTTCCTACAACATACAAAATAACAGTCTTCTACTTTGGTAGTAACTTTACTATGTCCTGGCTCTGGATGAAACATTTTTTGTCCATCATAGACAGTTGTCTATAAAGGTCAGCATTATGTTTTACTTCATCAGTTCATAGGTTCATAGGTTCATACTTGGCTATCTGCCCAAGGGCATTTATAAGCCTAGCCCATAGTTATGTGGCTTTCGCCACCCCTTTAGTTTGAATAAAAACTATGCCTATCATTTTTCTGTGCCTCTGTCAAGCAGTGACACTGAAGTAATCCCTGGGGTATATCTGCGATCTCCCATCCATTGGTCAAGATTCCTCTTGAACAAGGCCAGCGAGGTGCTCTGCCTCACATGTACCGGGATTTTGTCCTATGCATCAGTTCAACAAATGAATCATAGCTCATGTTGCAATAGGACCCTGTGTTATCAGTCTTACTGTAGCATCTATAAGGAACAGTCACATTGCAATTGCTCCAACCCACCTGAACTGAATCATTTTTGTAAAAACACACAGTCCCCTTCTGTCGAACAGACAAGTGCAATGCTACTTTATCTTGTGATGTGACATCTGATGTATCATAGACTAAGTTTTCCCAGGTCTTGTTGGCTCCTAGGGGGACTGAAGTTAACAATACCCCCCAGTATGCTGTTGGCAAAGCTGTGCAAATCCAGCAATTTGAAACAATGAAGGTCTCAGCATACACATATTTGATTGCCTGGTAAGTGTTGAAGTTTGGGTGCCACTCTGCGTACAACTCTGCACGCTTGTTCAGTCCAGTTTGTGTGGCTGAAAAAAGGAATGGCCACAACAAAAAGATTATTGTCACTAGTACAGTCAACAGGATGGTTATGCAATACTTCCGAGGAAACGGTTGTTCTGCATTCCTGTTTTCTCCGACTCTTCCGAATAGGTACATCTGGATCTTACTGGATCCTGTCATCTTTATTTCAGACATGTGTTCTTACTCTCTGCCCTGATAGGACCTTCAGCACCGATGGTTTCTTCACTGGGGATGAGATGGATCAGTCCTATTCATCTGACCCCCCCCCCTTTGTAGCCAGACTTTGTGCTGAGGGCCCCGATGGAGAGGTAAGATTTTTGTCCAGTTCAAAGTTCTTAACAACTTTGCAGTGCATCAGGTGGATCCATGAAGCTCGCTCTGCTATCTTGACTGCAGTGGGTGTCAAAAGAAGTACCTGGTAGGGACCTTCCCACCCTGGCAATAACCAATTCTTCTTCTTGATAATTTTTATCCACATTCAGTTCCCGGGTGTCACTACTGCCACTTCTGATGTCTCGGTTTGCTTTCTATCTGAAACAGAATTTGACTGCAAGAGATGTTTAGAATTCATGACTTTCTTCATATATGCAGCTAGTGTAAAATCAGCTTCCTGGTCTGATGACATGAGAAGTTTCCACTGGGGTGTGTAGTAAGCCCTTCCAAATAATTTTTCAAAAGGAGTCAATCATTTTGCTGTAGGGACAGTTCTCATGCTCAACAGTGCCAGGGTAAACAGTATATCCATTTTTTTTTTCTATCTCAGCTATCAACTTTCTCAATTTGCTTTTTAATATACCATTATGCCTTTCAACTAGCCCTGCAGATTGTGGATTGTATGTACAATGATTTTTTAAAAAAATTCAAAATGCTTACTTAACTGCTGCATGGTTTGGTTTACAAAGTGTGTACCATTGTCACTGTAGATCCTTTCCGGAATGCCGAATCTAGGGATGATTTCTTTGACAAGTACTTTTGCCACCATGGCTGCATCTGGATTTTTGGTTGGAAAGGCTTCCAGATATCTGGAAAACATATCTACAATGACAAGACAATACTTCTTATTTTCACATTTGTTCAATTCTATGAAATCCATACAGATAGTTTGAAACTGATATGGTGGTGTAGGGAAACTCCCTTGCTTGGGCTTTAACGTCCCTTGTGCATGATGTTTATTGCAAATCTGACACGTCAAACAAATTTTTTTAGAGTAGTTTGTAAATCCGTACATTGTGAACACCTGATTCACCAGCTGTACCATCCCCCCTGTTGAGACATGGCACTGCCCATGGCTCAACAAAGCTGCATATCTAAACAAATTAGATAGTAGTATCGGTTTCCCTTCTCTAGAGATGTACAGCCCCTTTTCAAGAATTGCTCCTCGTTTTACCTATCGTTGTTTTTCAGCTTGCATAGTGAGTGTCTGCATTGTTTTTAACATTTCTAAGTCTAAAATCTCAGAGGGTTGTAATTCCTCATTTAAAAGAAATACTTCTGTGGCTGCTTGTTTTGCAGCTGTACCAGCTCTCGCATTACCTTTTGAAATCCTATCTTGTTGCTTGGTGTGAGCTGTGCATTTACAAATGGCTACTTTCTGAGGTAACTGAACAGATTCTAAAAGATCTAAGATAAACTGTGCATGATTGATAGGTTAGCCAGTAGATGTTATCATTCCCCGGTGTTTCCACTGTTGTGCAAAAGCATGTACAGTAGAAAAAGCGTACTGGCTATCAGTAAAAATGTTTACACATTTACCCTTTGCTAAGGTACATGCCCGTGTCAAGGCAATCAATTCTGCTGCCTGTGCAGATAAGTTGTGTGGCAAAGGTTTTGCTTCTATAATCTCAGTGTCAGAAACTACTGCATATCCTACTAGGTTCTGTCCTACAGGACCCCTTTTGCACGAGCCATCCAAGTAGTATGTCACCTCGGCATCATCCAAGGGGACATCCATGAGATCTTTTCTAGGTAGTGTCTTTTGCTCAATCACCTGCAGGCAGCGGTGCGGTGTGCCGTCTGCAGGGGTTGGGAGCAGAGTGGAGGGGTTTAAAGTCGTGCATCGCTCAATTGTCATATGAGGTTGGCTCAACAATATAGTCATACAGGAAAGATGCCTAGCAGGGAAAGATATGCCACCTTTTCTTGTAGTAAAATAATCACGACTGCATGAAGTACTCTCAAAGTGAGAGGGTGGAATAAGACTACTGAGGCCGAAGCCTGTACTGCCATTGCAGCTGCAACTACTGCTTGTACACAGTGGGGTAAGGATCGTGCCACTGGGTCTAGTTGTGATGAATAGTAAGCAATGGGGCATTGCTTATCACCATGCTGCTGTGTTAATACTGATGTCATGTAACCCTGCTTATAATCTATAGTTTGGAAAAAACATTTATGATAGTTTGGCAATCCCAGAACTAATGAGGATGCTATTAACTGCTTCAGTTTGCAGAAAGCAGATTCTGCTTCTGGTGTCCATTGCAATAAATCTTGTGCTGCCATAGGCTTCTTATATATAAGGTCAGTCAGAGGTACAGATTCCAAAGCATAGTTTGGAATCCAGCTCCGGGAAAAATTAGTTGTACCCAGGAAGGACATCATTTCCTTCTTGGTAGTGGGTTTCGGTGCTTGCAAAATTGCTATCTTTCTGTCCTCATCTAATGTTCTGCCTTCCTTGGATATTACATATCCCAGGTATTTAACTTGTTTTTTCAAAAGCTGCAGTTTACTTTTATTTACCTTATGTCCTTCAGCGGCTAAGAATTGTAGAAGTGCTATGGTATCTTCTCTACAATCCTGCTGGGTGGGGGCTGCCAGCAAGATGTCATCAACATAAAGTAAAATCTGACTGCCTCTTGGTGGGGTGAATCCTGCCAAGTTACTTGCCATTTCTTGTTAGAATATTGTTGGACTTTCACAATATCCCTGTGGTAGTCGTGTATATGTATACCTTTTCCCCTGAAATGTAAATGCAAACCAATACTGGCTATCAGGGTGTATCGGTATCGAAAAGAACGCATTGCTGATGTCTACCACAGAAAAATACTTCTGTTGAGGTTTTAAATAATTCAACAGGGTGTGTGGGTCTGGCACCATGGGTGCCCTTAGTATTACTGCATCATTTACAGCTTGTAAATCTTGGACCATACGCCATTCTCCATTTGCTTTTTTGACTGGAAATAAGGGTGTGTTACATGGTGAATCGGGAGATTCTATTAGTATCCCTCCTTCATGTAAGGCCACTATAATAGGCTTTATCCCTGCCTCTGCATCTTTTCTTAAGGGATACTGTCTCGTTTGTGGTCTAAATGCTGACTTTGGCATGATAGTAACTGGTCCTGCTATACGAATAAGTCCTACATCTGACTTTCCTGTTGACCAGAGAGTCTCTGGTATATTTTGTAAGGCATTTTCTTCCTCTTTTAACAGGAGTGTCAATCAGCTGCCCTCACCAGACTGTAAGTGCACAGCTGGGTTGGTCTGAGTTATCCAATTCAACTTCTGTATTTGTATTCCCTGTTCTGATAGTTCTAGTTCTGTCTGTTTCTCCCATCTCGTGACTTTTTCTCCTAGGTTTGCCCATTCTATATTTCTGTTTTTGGTTAAGCTAATGTGGTAATCGGTTAGATTTATAAAGTGCAAAGAACTCCTGGGGCAATGAACAGTTGGTGACACTGTTCCCTTCTGTGTCCCAGTACAGGTTATGCAATATCAATCTATTTTCATGATTCTTAAACAATTCTTGCTCATATTCCTTATCAGGTCCTGGTGTGTTACAATAATACAGGGTACAGTGCAACAGGTGTTGCTTATCAATGTCAAGGGAGGGAAACTTGCTGACAGCTACATTCATTAACTCTTCGGTTACAGTCCCTGGACCAGTCATAACCAAGTCCTGGCTATATCAATAAAACATTTCACCCTCCGATTGCACTGCAAAGGTATCAATTTGTCGCTGTGCTTCCATACCCTGCATGGTTGGGACTACTGCTATACCAAATAGCTGCATGAGGTCTCTGCCCAAGAGGTTTACTGGGCATTTTGCAGAAACAACAATTTTGCTTTTTTGTGTCAATCCTGAAACTGGATCAGTTATTGCAATGTTACGGGACAGAGGCTACCGATACAGCTGTCCATTAGCTGCTTTGACCAGTATGTAATCAGGTGCCTCTGTGTTTTCTGGTAGTTTGGAGGAATGTATCAGGGTTCGTGATGCCCCTGAGTCACACAATAATTTGACTTCCCTCCCTTCTACCAAGAGTGTAACTTCTGGTTTTGTGTCTGCTAAATAGAGCTCCAAGCTCAATAAAGCTAGGTCTAATATTTCATCTTCTTCATTGTCACTAACTTCCTGCACTTCCTCTACTCCCTCTATCACATTCTCATTTGTCCCTTCTTTGCTAGCCGCTTCTAGTGATTCCTGACTACCATATAGTCAGTCCTCACCCTACTTGTCTTCCATTGTTGCCTTCTTATTTTTCCTGCAATCCTTTGCCAAGTATCCCTTTTTACCTCATTTAAACATTCACCCTTTTCTTTCACCCTTCAAAGTCCTCTGATCGTTGATCAGATTGTTTGTTTCCCTATGCATTTTTCTTGCCCTTTTTCCTGGACTGTACTACTTAAACTTCTGCTCCATCCTCTACAGAAAATATTTGAGCTTTCTTTTTGCTATTAAAATGCCTTTCGGCATACCTAGCATATTCAAGTAATGAGTGTAACCTGCTTGTATGATGATCTACCATGTGTTTTGTAATAAAACTGCTTATAGGTGCAATACTGCCCTTTAAAAATGCATTCTTTAACTGTTGTTCATATGGGGAATCTTGTGTTTGATCTCAGGAACCTGCATTCCACAGTGGTTATTAAAACACTCTAATAATCTGACATAATACCGATCAATAGTTTCACCTTCTTGTTGGATGCATTGATTAATGCAAGTCCAGTCTGCCCTAGGTTTCCATTTTTCAGAGATGCGGTCTGTAAGACCTTTTACTCTGGTGTCTAATTCTGCGCTGCTATGTGGAGGGGTCTTTGTGCAGAGTCACGGGGATTCCAGTTCCCACTAATCATATGCCAATCTGGCTCTACAATTTGTCTAACTACTTTTTCTACCTCTTCTCCATTTAAGTTATAACTCAGCCTCATTTCTTGTAAATCTTCTGAGACTATTCTAAAATTAACCTTTGGATGGGGAATTCCCTCAATGGCTTTCCGGATGTCTTCCGGAGTCCAAGGTCTATACACTAAAATAGTTGGGTCCTGATTGTCCTGACCTGCCTGAGGGTTGGGTACTTCTATAAGTGGACATATTTCCTCTCCTTCACTTATCGCTCCTGAATTCTTAACCATTTGCCATAACTCAATGCCTTCATCTGAGTTACCTGCCTTTGTTCGAGACCTGGTCTCGATGGGATCTCTAATATACGGTTTTATTTTCATAATGCCTCTATCTTCAGTGACCACAGGATATTGTGTGGGTGGACTAACCTGTTCACTTGCTTCATATTCCGGTAAGGGAGGTGGAGGTGCTGATGTTATTACTAAGTTATTGTCCTCCTT
This sequence comes from Protopterus annectens, assembly GCF_019279795.1. Taxonomy (NCBI): domain Eukaryota; kingdom Metazoa; phylum Chordata; order Ceratodontiformes; family Protopteridae; genus Protopterus; species Protopterus annectens. Next base: position 655,472,775 of record NC_056727.1, read on the forward strand.
GTCTAAAAACATTGCTTTTGAATTTTTGTTCTTTTGTTCCCTACGGTTTACTTCCTCAATCCACCTATGTGCCTGAGGAATTCCTAATTTACGTTGCTTTTTTACCCGACCATTGGAATCGGTTTTGAGTTGTTTGACAAGTTTGATAAGTGAGGATTTTTCTAATTTTCCGTCAAATTCGTACTTATTAACCCATTCTGAATAATATTTAATATTGTCGGCGCGCTGCGACTGCATGTATTTTGCGTCTTCTGTTAACGGCGGATTTTGGGGTCTTTTTGTGCAATTATTACCCATTTTGTTCTAACCTTTTATCGTTACATAACTTTTCTTATTTTTTAATGTGGTACCATGGATTTTGTTATATCTCTTCAGAATGACTACTTACTTATTCTGTTTCTCCTGATCTATGACAAGACAGTAATTTTTTTTTGTCCCTGACTTGTAAGAAAAATACAGTCTAACAAAAACAATACATATCTAGTCCCTGATCTAAAACAGAAAACAGAAAAAAGTAGATTCACCTTACCTGAGCCCACGTGATTGATCACCAATTCGCGGAGACCCGTCCTTCAGTCGCAGATCAGAAAGTGGCTGGCCTCTTTTGAATGACAATTCAGTCGGAGGGCTTTTCAGATAAGAAGGACCAATTTGGTTTCTTCCCCGTACGGTTTCAACCACCTGGCCCATCTGATCCGAGATGAAGAGAAGGTTCCGGTCCAAAGGACCAATCTGTCAAAGGAAAAAACTTCAAAGACCAATTCATGTTAGGTTCAAGCAAGGCACCCTTTATTACTTGCAGCAAGGAGACAAAGCATGTATGCACAGGGCTTGTCTAAATAATTAATGTCTAGTATGTTGTACTTATACAGTTCTCTTCCTGTCACATAGAAAATGTTACATTCTATTGCTGACGTAGTTAGACACAGCTTTCTGTATGTTCTACAGAAAATATTGTTAGACTTATTGCTGACCAAGTTAAAAATATCTGTCATTCTGCAAAAAAACATTTTGAGAAAAACAACCTGGCCTTGGGTTTATGTCAGTCCATTTCAGCATTTCAATTCTTCTATTGTAATGTTCTAATACATGTGTTCCATTTTACCTAGATTCAAGGTACATTTCTAGCTTCAGTACAAGTAATGCTGACTACGGTTTAAACTTTCAAGCATCTATTGTTTTCTTTATCAATAAATTCTAGCAGCTGCATGTTTTCTCATGGCATAAGCAGAAATCAATATCCCTTTGTTAATTTTCATGACATTAGCAGAAATGAATTACTTCTTATTTGCTGACATTAGCATAAAATAGAATGCTTCTTGTTAAGTTTCTAATGGCTCTGCAGATTCATGCAGTGTGAACAGAATAAATGTATTAACCCTTTTAAATCTCGAATGCACTAAATGCACTCAGCATGCATATTACTATTACATATTTTTCTAACATTTCCCCCCTTTTAATACTTTTATTCTACATTCAAGATAAGCATAAACAATTTTTCTTCCCCTAACCTCTTCTTACTCAGGATTTGCAGTTAAGAGAGTCATTCAGTTTAAACTTATGAAAGCCTTTTCAGATTTTTAACAATTCTTCAAGTTCAGCACCTTGGTATAATGTTTCTGAAACTGACATGTCTATAAAGTCTTTAATCAGTCTTTTCATGCAGGGGATGCAGCAGCACACACATACCACCAGTAGGATCATTCCTACACAGATGGCAATCAGGATGTTCATCAGGATACTTCCCCACCCCCCCAAACAATCTCTGGAAAAAGTCCGTCAATGGATTTGGTCCTGGTTTGGTCATGGCTGACACCTGCTGAATTACCTCAAGATGATTGTCTATCTCATGTTTGTGGTCAGGAATATACGAACAGCACTCCTCCTGGATTAAAGCGCACATACCTCCTCTCGCCACTAGGGTGAAGTCGAGAGCCATGTGGTTTTGAAGCACTACAGTTCTCATGGCAGTCAGTTCATCAGTCACCAATTCTAGGGCAGAAAAGGTTGCATTACTCATTATTTTGAGAAGTTTAGACAATTTTCTCAGTTCCCAGATTGATTTTGTTGCTCCATATGCTGGCAATACACCTGCCCACGAGATGATGGTATCACCCAAGTCCATATGTGACAGTCCATTTTTCCCTAAGCTCACAGCATGATGGTTTTTCCAACCCGCATTGATTTGCCCCACTGGATTGAGAGGCTTCTTGATTTCTCATCGAACATTTCGAATTTTCCCTTGAGGTAAAACTGCTGTGTGTCGTATGGCCGGAACCAGCTACCCCAACTAACAACTGCCGAACCAATTCTCAGGTAACCACGTGTATGCTTTCCTACCACATACAAAATAACAGTCTTCTACTTTGGTATTAACTTTACTATGATCTGGCTCTGGATGAAACATTTTTTTGTCTATCATAGACAGTTGTCTATAGAGGTCAGCATTATGTTTTACTTCATCAGTTGTCCTATGCATCAATTCAACAAATGAATCATAGCTTGTGTCGCAATAGGACCCTGTGTTATCAGTCTTATTGTAGCATCTATAAGGAACAGTCACATTGCAATTGCTCCAACCCACCTGAACTGTATCATTTTTGTAAAAACACACAGTCCCCTTCTGTTGAACAGACAAGTGCAATGCTACTTTATCTTGCGATGTGACATCTGATGTATCATAGACTAAGTTTTCCCAGGTCTTGTTGGCTCCTAGGGGGACTGAAGTTAACAATAACCCCCTGTATGCTGTTGGCAAAGCTGTGCAAATCCAGCAATTTGAAACATTGAAGGTCTCAGCATACACATATTTGATTGCCTGGTAAGTGTTGAAGTTTGGGTGCCACTCTGCGTACAACTCTGCATGCTTGTTCAGTCCAGTTTGTGTGGCAGAAAAAAGGAATGGCCACAACAAAAAGATTATTGTCACTAGTACAGTCAACAGGATGGTTATGCAATACTTCCGAGGAAACAGTTGTTCTGCATTCCTGTTTTCTCCGACTCTTCCGAATAGGTACATCTGGATCTTACTGGATCCTGTCATCTTTATTTCAGACATGTTCTTACTCTCTGCCCTAATAGAACCTTCAGCACTGATGGTTTCTTCACTGGGGTTGAGACAGATCAGTCCTATTGATCTGACCTCCCTTTGTAGCCAGAATTTGTGCTGAGGGCCCCAATGGAGAGGTAAGATTTTTGTCCAGTTCAAAATTCTTAACAACTTTGCAGTGCATCAGGTGGATCCACGAAGCTCGCTCTGCTATCTTGACTGCAGTGGGTGTCGAAAGAAGCACCCGGTAGGGACCTTCCCACCCTGGCAATAACCAATTCTTCTTCTTGATAACTTTTATCCACACCCAGTCCCCGGGTGTCACTACTGCCACTTCTGATGTCTCGGTTTGCTTTCTATCTGAAACAGAATTTGACTGCAACTGATGTTTAGAATTCATGACTTTCTTCATATATTCAGCTAGTGTAAAATCAGCTTCCTGGTCTGATGACATGAGAAGTTTCCACTGGGGTATGTAGTAAGCCCTTCCAAATAATTTTTCAAAAGGAGTCAATCCTTTTGTTGTAGGGACAGTTCTCATGCTCAACAGTGCCAGGGGTAAACAATATATCCATTTTTTTCCTATCTCAGCTATCAACTTTCTCAATTTGTTTTTTAATATACCATTATGCCTTTCAACTAGCCCTGCAGATTGTGGATGGTATGCACAATGATTTTTTAAAGAAATACCAAAATGCTTACTTAACTGCTGTATGGTTTGGTTTACAAAGTGTGTACCATTGTCACTGTAGATCCTTTCTGGAATGCCGAATCTAGGGATGATTTCTTTGACAAGTACTTTTGCCACCGTGGCTGCATCTGGATTTTTGGTTGGAAAGGATTCCACCCATCTGGAAAACATATATACAATGACAAGACAATACTTCTTATTTTCACATTTGTTCAGTTCTATGAAATCCATACAGATAGCGTGAAACGGATATGGTGGTGTAGGGAAACTCCCTTGCTTGGGCTTTAACGCCCCTTGTGCATGATGTTTATTGCAAATCTGAAAGGTCAAGCAAAATATTTTAGAGTAGTTTGTAAATCCATATGTTGTGAACACCTGGTTCACCAGCTGTATGATCCCCTCACTGCCCATGGCTCAAAAAAGCTGCATATCTAAACAAATTAGATAGTAGTATCGGTTTCCCTTCTCTAGAGATGTACAGCCCCTTTTCAAGAATTGCTCCTCATTTTACCTATCATTGTTTTTCAGCTTGCGTAGTGAGTGTCTGCATTGTTTTTAACATTTCTAAGTCTAAAATCTCAGAGGGTTGTAATTCCTCATTTAAAAGAAATACTTCTGTTGCTGCTTGTTTTGCAGCTGTATTAGCTCTCGCATTACCTTTTGAAATCCTATCTTGTTGCTTGGTGTGAGCTGTGCATTTACAAATGGCTACTTTCTGAGGTAACTGAATAGATTCTAAAAGATCTAAGATAAACTGTGCATGATTGATAGGTTAGCCAGTAGATGTTATCATTCCCCATTTTTTCCACTGTTTTGCAAAAACATGTACAGTAGAAAAAGCGTACTGGCTATCAGTAAAAATGTTTACACATTTACCCTTTGCTAAGGTACATGCCCGTGTCAAGGCAATCAATTCTGCTGCCTGTGCAGATAAGTTGTGTGGCAAAGGTTTTGCTTCTATAATCTCAGTGTCAGAAATGACTGCATATCCTACTAGATTCTGGCCTGCAGGACCCCTTTTGCACAAGCCATCCACGTAGCATGTCTCCTCGGCATCATCCAAGGGGACATCCGTGAGATCTTTTCTAGGTAGTGTCTTTTGCTCAATCACCTGCAGGCAGCGGTGCGGTGTGCCATCTGCAGGGGTTGGGAGCAGAGTGGAGGGGTTTAAAGTCGTGCATCGCTCAATTGTCATATGAGGTTGGCTCAACAATATAGTCATACAGGAAAGATGCCTAGCAGGGGAAAGATATGTCACCTTTTCTTGTAGTACAATAATCGTGACTGCATGAGGTACTCTCAAAGTGAGAGGGTGGAATAAGACTACTGGGGCCGAAGCCTGTGCTGCCCTTGCAGCTGCAACTACTGCTTGTACACAGTGGGGTAAGGATCATGCCACTGGGTCTAGTTGTGATGAATAGTAAGCAATGTGGCATTCCTTATCCCCATGCTGCTGTGTTAATACTTATGTCATGTAACCCTGCTTACAATATACAGTTTGGAAAAAATGTTTATGATAGTTTGGCAATCCCAGAGCTAATGAGGATGCTATTAACTGCTTCAGTTTGCAGAAAGCAGATTCTGCTTCTGGTGTCCATTGCAATAAATCTTGTGCTGCCATAGGCTTCTTATATATAAGGTCAGTCAGAGGTGCAGATTCCAAAGCATAGTTTGGAATCCAGCTCCGGCAAAAATTAGTTGTACCCAGGAAGGACATCATTTCCTTCTTGGTAGTGGGTTTTGGTGCTTGCAAAATAGCTATCTTTCTATCCTCATCTAATGTTCTGCCTTCCTTGGATATTACATATCACAGGTATTTAACTTGTTTTTTCCAAAGCTGCAGTTTACTTTTATTAACTTATGTCCTTCAGTGGCTAAGAATTGTAGAAGTGCTATGGTATCTTCTCTAAAATCCTGCTGGGTGGGGGGTGCCAGCAAGATGTCATCAACATAAAGTAAAATCTGACTGCCTCTTGGTGGGGTGAATCCCACCAACGTGCTTGCCATTTCTTGTGAGAATATTGTTGGACTTTCACAATATCCCTGTGGTAGTCGTGTATATGTATACCTTTTCCCCTGAAATGTAAATGCAAACCAATACTGGCTATCAGGGTGTATCGGTATCGAAAAGAACGCATTGCTGATGTCTACCACAGAAAAATACTTCTGTTGAGGTTTTAAATCATTCAACAGGGTGTGTGGGTCTGGCACCGTGGGTGCCCTTAGTATTACTGTGTCATTTACAGCTTGTAAATCTTGGACCATATGCCATTCTCCATTTGCTTTTTTGACTGGAAGTAAGGGTGTGTTACATGGTGAATCAGGAGATTCTATTAGTATCCCTCCTTCATGTAAGGCGGCTATAATAGGCTTTATCCCTGCCTCTGCATCTTTTCTTAAGGGATACTGTCTCTTTTGTGGTCTAAATGCTGACTTCGGCGTGATAGTAACTGGTCCTGCTGTACGAATAAGTCCTACATCTGACTTTCCTGTTGACCAGAGAGTCTCTGGTATAGTTTGTAAGGCATTTTCTTCCTCTTTTAACAGGAGTGTCAATCAGCTGCCCTCACCAGACTGTAAGTGCACAGCTGGGTTGGCCTGAGTTATCCAATTCAACTTCTGTATTTGTATTCCCTGTTCTGATAGTTCTAGTTCTGTCTGTTTCTCCCATCTCATGACTTTTTCTCCTAGGTCTGCCCATTCTATATTTCTGTTTTTGGTTAAGCTAACATGTGGTAATTGATTAGATTTATAAAGTGCAAAGAACTCCTGGGGCAATGAACAGTTGGTGACACTGTTCCCTTCTGTGTCCCAGTACAGGTTATGCAATATCAATCTATTTGCATGATTCTTAAACAATTCTTGCTCATATTCCTTATCAGGTCCTGGTGTGATACAATAATACAGGGTACAGTGCAACAGGTGTTGCTTATCAATGTCAAGGGAGGGGAACCTGCTGACAGTTACATTTATTAACTCTTCGGTTACAGTCCCTGGACCAGTCGTAACCAAGTCCTGGCTGTACCAATAAGACATTTCACCCTCCGATTGCACTGCAAAGGTATTGATTTGTCGCTGTGCTTCCATACCCTGCATGGTTGGGACTGCTGCTATACCAAATAGCTGCATGAGGTCTCTGCCCAAGAGGTTTACTGGGCATTTTGCAGAAACAACAATTTTGCTTTTTTTGTGTCAATCCTGAAATTGGATCAGTTATTGCAATGTTATGGGACAGAGGCTCCCGATACAGCTGTCCATTAGCTGCTTTGACCAGTATGTAATCAGGTGTCTCTGTGTTTTCTGGTAGTTTCGAGGGATGTATCAGAGTTTGTGATGCCCCTGAGTCACACAAGAATTTGACTTCCCTCCCTTCTACCAAGAGTGTAACTTCTGGTTTTGTGTCTGCTAAATAGTGCTCCAAGCTCAATAAAGCTAGGGCTAATATTTCATCTTCTTCATTGTCACTAACTTCTTGCACTTCCTCTACTCCCTCTATCACATTCTCATTTGTCCCTTCTTCGCTAGCCCCTTCTAGTGATTCCTGACTACCATATAGTCAGTCCTCACCCTCGTTGTCTTCTGTTGTTGCCTTCTTATTTTTCCTGCAATCCTTTGCCAAGTGTCCCTTTTTACCGCATTTAAAACATTCACCCCTTTTCTTTCGCTCTTCAAAGTCCTCTGATCGTTGATCAGATTGTTTGTTTCCCTATGCATTTTTCTTGCCCTTTTTCCTGGAATGTACTACTTAAACTTCTGCTCCATCCTCTACAGAAAATATTTGAACTTTCTTTTTCTTTTTGCTATTAAAATGCCTTTCGGCATGCCTAGCATATTCAAGTAATGACTGTAACCTGCTTGTACGATGATCTACCATGTGTTTTGTAATAAAACTGCTTATAGGTGCAATACTGCCCTTTAAAAATGCATTCTTTAACTGCTGTTCATATGGGGAATCTTGTGTTTGATCTTCAGGAACCTGCATTCCACAGTGGTTATTAAAACACTCTAATAGTCTCACATAATACCGGTCAATAATTTCACCTTCTTGTTGGATGCATTGATTAATGCAAGTCCAGTCTGCCCTAGGTTTCCATTTTTCAGAGATGCGGTCTGTAAGACCTTTTACTCTGGTGTATAATCCTACGCTGCTATGTGGGAGGGGTCTTTGTGCAGCGTCATGGGGATTCCAGTTCCCACTAATCATATGCCAATCTGGCTCTACAGTTTGTCTAACTACTTTTTCTACCTCTTCTCCATTTAAGTTATAACTCAGCCTCATTCCTTGTAAATCTTCTGAGAATTTTCTAAAATTAACCTTTGGATGGGGAATTCCCTCAGTGGCTTTCCGGATGTCTTCCGGAGTCCAAGGTCTATACACTAAAATAGTCGGGTCCTGATTGTCCTGACCTGCCTGAGGGTTGGGTACTTCTATAAGTGGACATATTTCTTCTCCTTCACTTATAGCACGTGAATTCTTAACCATTTGCCATAACTCAATACCTTCATCTGAGTTACCTGCATTTGTTCGAGACTTGGTCTCGATGGGATCTCTAATATACGGTTTTATTTTCATAATGCCTCTATCTTCAGTGACCACAGGATATCGTGGGGGTGGACTAACCTGTTCACTTGCTTCATATTCCGGTAAGGGAAGTGGAGGTGCTGATGCTATTACTAAGTTATTGTCCTCCTTGTCTAAAAACATTGCTTTTGAATTTTTGTTCTTTTGTTCCCTACGGATTACTTCCTCAATCCACCTATGTGCCTGAGGAATTCCTAATTTACGTTGCTTTTTTACCCAACCATTGGAATCGGTTTTGAGTTGTTTGACAAGTTTGATAAGCGAGGATTTTTCTAATTTTCCGTCGAATTCATACTTATTAACCCATTCTGAATAATATTTAATACTGTCGGCGCGCTGCGACTGCATATATTTTGCGTCTTCTGTTAATGGCGGATTTTGGGGTCTTTTGTGAAATTATTACCCATTTTGTTCTAACCTTTTATCGTTACGTAACTTTTCTTATTTTTTAACGTTGTACCACGGATTTTGTTATAGTCTCTTCAGAATGACTGCTTACGTATTCTGTTTCTCCTGATCTATGACAAGACAGTAATCTTTTTTGTCCCTGACTTGTAAGAAAAATACAGTCTAACAAAAACAATACATATCTAGTCCCTGATCTAAAACAGAAAACAGAAAAAAGTAGAGTCACCTTACCTGAGTCCACGTGATTGATCACCAATTCATGGAGACCCGTCCTTCAGTCGCAGATCAGAAAGTGGCTGGCCTCTTTTGAATGACAATTCAGTCGGAGGGCTTTTCAGATAAGAAGAACCGATTCGGTTTCTTCCCCGTATGGTTTCAACCACCTGGCCCGTCTGAACCGAGATGAAGAGAAGGCTCCGGTCCAAAGGACCAATCTGTCAAAGGAAAAAACTTCAAAGACCAATTCACGTTAGGTTCAAGCAAGGCACCCTTTATTACTTGCAGCAAAGAGACAAAGCATGTATGCACAGGGTTTGTGTAAACGATTAATGACTAGTAGGTTATACTTATACAGTTCTCTTCTTGTCACATAGAAAATGTTACATTCTATTGCTGACGTAGTTAGACACAGCTTTCTGTATGTTCTACAGAAAATATTGTTAGACTTATTGCTGACCAAGTTAAAAATATCTGTCATTCTGCAAAAAACATTTTGAGAAAAACAACCTGGCCTTGGGTTTATGTCAGTCCATTTCAGCATTTCAATTCTTCTATTGTACTGTTCTAATACATGTGTTACATTTTACCTAGATTCAAGGTACATTTCTAGCTTCAGTACAAGTAATGCTGACTACGGTTTAAACTTTCAAGCATCTATTGTTTTCTTTATCAATGGCTTCTAGCAGCTGCATGTTTTCTCATGGCATAAGCAGAAATCAATATCCCTTTGTTAATTTTCATGACATTAGCAGAAATGAATTACTTCTTGTTATTTGCTGACATTAGCAGAAAATAGAATGCTTCTTGTTAAGTTTCTAATGGCTGTGCAGATTCATGCAGTGTGAACAGAATAAATGTATTAACCCTTTTAAATCTTGAATGCACTAAATGCACTAAGCATGCATATTACTATTACATATTTTTCTAACAGATATCTTCCAGATGGAGGGGAATGGACTCTTCAGTTATAGCTCTATTTATCAGGAAAGTAATGGGGAATGCTGTGGCATCTGCAGCTTTTTGTAAATATTCTGCAGGGAGGAGATCAGCCGAGAGGGTGGTAGGCTTTAGTTTTTTTAAGTAATTTTTGGACCAAAGATGTGCAAACTGGCTTGAAGTTAAAGGGGAGTTGGGAGCAGGGTGTAGTGGCCGGAGAATATGGGCATCCAGGGGATAATTGTTTAGCTAGGTTCTGGATGGTTTTTGTAAAGAAGCTGTTAAAGGTATTGGCAATTTCTGCTGGGGGGGTTTTGGTTAGCATCCAAGGGGGAAGGAGTGGAGGACTGTCCTGGACTAAGGAGTTTGTTTATACCTACCCAAAACCTTTGTGGCTTCTTTTGATGTTTTTCTTGTAGATGACAGTAATAGTTTTTCTTGTCTAATGTGGTGGATTTTTTTGTTTCATTTCTTAGCTGTCTGTATCTAAGTTGATCTATGGGTTTTTTTGTGGTCCCCGAAGTGGCCAAAGCCCTATTTCTAATAGCATTTTATGTCTGGTTTCTTTTGAGAGCCAAGGAACAACTTTTGTTTTGGTTTTAATAGTCCGTGCTGGTGCATGGGTGTCAAGGATGGATAGGAATTTGGTATTAAAGTAATTTACTTCTTCAAGTGGTAATTGTTTCAGAACTGACCAATTACACAATTTGAATTCATTTTGGAAATTTGTGTAGCTGAAATTCTCATTGTTCCTTATAGTTTTAAAAATGGACTGGTTATGGATATCAGCTTTTTGCCTGATTAAATAGGTGAGGAGGTGATCACTTACATCATCAGGCAGGGTCCCACTCTTGTATTTGAGCGGATGGGTGTTAACAAGAATCCAATCCAGAATACTTGCTTTATTGTTGGGTTTACCGATCCTAGTGGGGGAGGATATGACCTGTGAACATCCATAAAGGTTTATGTGGTGAGTGGGGGGTTCTGAGGAACACATGTTCCAGTCTATGTTGACTTTGCACTAAGATGCATTTTCTGAAAAACTGTAATTATGTATGAGCACAATACAACTCTCAAAATACAGACACACACACGCACAGACACACAGGATAATATTAAATATTACTCTTATTCAGTTAGAAAGTTTACATTAGCATGCATTTTCTGAACACAATTTTAAACCAAAAAGTTATCAGGAAAACACTGTTTGCATTAGCATGCATTTTTTGAACAATAAAAAAATATGAAACTCTAATGCCTAGCATTATTGACTGGTTTGTATTCCTCAGTGATTTACATGAAAATCAAAAATGGTACTGCAAGTAGGGCAGAGATATGAGGCCAGACCAGGATATATAGAAAAATCAGGACAGTTGATATAATTCTCTTTTCACCTAAGTAATAATGATCTGATTATGCCTGCTCAAATACCTCTCACCTTCTTGCGCAAAAGCTGTGAACAAACTAAAAAATAATGAAGTTAAAAGAACAACGGATTTGTACCCAGTTATAGATGAAACTCAAATGTCTGGCGTTATTGACTTACTATAATCCTCAATGATGCACCAGAAAATAAAAACAATTACAAGGCGAAATTAAGGACATCCTGCAAAAATCTTAATGACCGAGAGCTACACTATTTATCCTACTCCAATAATGAGGTAGAAGAACCTTAGGAATGAAAAGACGATGTTTAACAAAATGGGAAGCATCTGAACAAACTTGTGCAATAGCAGCACGTAAATTGTGCAGCTCACAGCTGCATGCTGCACATGCACAAATTAGCTACTTACCTGAGTACACATAAATACTCATGTGGAGCTAAGTACTTATGTATGAAATTGGCATCAAATATTTAAAAAATGCTTACAATACTTACACTTATATTCGGCACACAGGCTAAGTAACTTAGCATTGTTGAATGTAATAATAATTTAAAATACTTTTAAGTATATAGAGCTAGCCTGCCAATATGATGGGTGGTCTCCTGCCAAGGATCCCCTGGAGTCATTAGGTCTGCATGGCCACCAAAACTGCCCTTACTATAATCTGTCATTGTTTCTCAAACATCTTCCTATAGAAGCGGGTGAACACCCTCTTTCCCAACACGTGGTGCCCAGGTGACCTAATTGCCTGTAGCAGGATATCATTCTCAGCTCAGTTGAAGTTGTCTAAACTGTATCTCTGAGGTCATGACGACACCTCTAAAAATAAGAAACACAGCTGTAGACCAATGACTTTTGCTGACAGTAGTCTACTAACTACAGACAGTGGGTTGTCATAGGTATACACAACACAGGTTTGGGCAGGAAAAGGGTCATGGTAGGTGCCACAGCTGTGCTATGCTGTGGATGGCAGGATACTCCAGTGGCACCCAAGACCAATGATAGAGACATACATATGCATCTATACAGTTGGGGTGGCTTCAACTCAGAGTGCTTCCAGGATGTATAGGTGTAGGATGGCCTTCACAGCCAGCATGGAGTAGTAAGGAAGACTGTTTGGGCTTCACTACTTGCAACATAAAAATAAAAGTGCAAAGAAGCAAGGTGTACTATAGGATTAATGAGATGAAGATGGCCCTTACTATAAATATTATATGTACTTCCCCTGTTAATACAATTCAAATGAAAACCTCATAATAGGAAAAACAAAACTTTCCATCTGCCCTTGTTGTATCTCACCAAGAAACACCTAGCTTCACTTGAAAACATCCTGTCATGGTCATCCAATACCATCACATATGAGACAAAAATACTAAGATATGTGAATATATACTGGCTTACCTCACCTCTGATTTCTCCTTATTCAGCTTTAATCTCTTTGGCTTTGCCCAGCTTGCCTCTACCCTACACACTTCAATAAATCTAAGGATAAAATCACAACATTGGACTGCATGGTATCTGATCGTATCAAATACATCTCCGCTGCAACACTCAAAGATTCTCTCAGTGACCATCTCCCAGCATATACAAATGGGGTTATTTTCCATCAAGCCAAACAGCAACTCCATAAAATGACTCACAACCTTTCTAATTTTGGCTCTGACATCTTTATAATAATACTAAAATCCTTCAACTGGTCCATCCTAACAATCCTCTGTTTAGACAATGCTGTTCAAAAATGTCACAAATTATTCCTAGATACTCATAACAGCTGTGCACCTCTAAGAAGAAAGAGAATAAAGTCCATCCACTGTCAAGTTCTAATAGAATCCTCATGCATAAAAGTGACAAGGCCTGGAAGGAACAACATAAACTAAGAATTCCTCATATCCTGCAGCAGTTTAAAGGACTATGTAAGCTTTACTCAATGCCACGGAGACACCAATAAGTGTCCAGTCACCTCTAGGTTGGTATATACTGCCCTGCAAAGACCAGCAACCAAATCCAATGATGTAAAACAATTTATTGTAAAACATAAAAATAGTTAAAACCATGATAAAATTATGAAGCGCTTTCACCCATCAATGTGGGCTTCTTCAGAACACCATGTTTGTTACAAAGACGCCTTATATAACATAACTGGCTCCAAAAAAAAACTGTTGATCATTTCAGACATTTAAAGCCATATGGCAGCCATATTACAATGTAAACTGATTTGTCCCTCCCCTACATTCCCCAGTTCATGACATAAGAATATGATCAAAACAAGAGACATATTGACTTCATAATCCAAATAATCCAAAATATTATATATAAACATATATGTCTTAATAAATATTTACTATAAACACAGTGAATAAAAAATATAAAATATAAATATATACACTTCATTTTCTCGGACGAAACCTTTCACTTATAACCTGTTTGTGTGGAGCCAATATTATTGTCCTGTAAATATCAGTTGGCGCCTTACAAGTATACTGTTAAATGCTTGATATAATAGCTTAGTATAATAGCTTAAAAAAGTACATATTAATAATAGTATACTAGTCCTTTTGACATAAAACTGTAATTTGCTAAATACGCCTCAAATGAATATTGTATGATGACTGGGCTTGTAAAAAAATATTAGATGATGACTGGGCTTGTAAAAAACTTATTAGAACAACGTGTGAGTGTAGGAAGCAACCAATCAAAAAATATTTCATACCAAAGGGTTCCGAACCAGCAGGTGTAAAACTCCAAAGGTTCATTAGAAAATGTAAAAGTAAAGCGCTTTTCGTCTCCCTTAGTAGGAAGACTTCTTCAGACAAAGGAAAAAATCATCAAACACAATTTAAAACCCAAAAAAGTTTTTTTTTTTTTTTTTTAAATGTTCCTTGAGCAATGGGTAAAGCACCAAGCTGCGATGAGAACACTTTCTAAGCTTTAGTATGCACAGTTGTAGCAGCCAAAACAAGTCAAAATGCAGCTGTTTCAGAAAAAATATAGCAAGGCATTGCGTGAAAGACACGTCTAAATCAAAACAAACAAACCGCCGGATTCACAAGACGGTACTTCATTCAAGAACCGTGCAGGTACTAAGCATGCGAAAAAGGCGGATAGCCAAACAAATGAAAAATCAGTTCACAATCGTGCCCATGAATACGGCACATTGTTCTGCAAATGAGTTTGTACTGTGTGTGAAAAAGGTAATAAATAAAGTAGCAGAAGACAAAAAAAAAGAAAGAAACGCAACACCTAAGTAAATCCACAGCTGTTGGTGTTCAATGACATTAACAATAGGTAAACATAGCACTTCAAAATACCGTGGGTCTAAACATTAAGGTCTCATTGTTGCTTACGCAAAAAGGTGTATGTGTCTAGAAGTAAGCAAAAATCAAGTCAGACCAGAATGCAGAACCTGACAAAAATAAAACATACAAATCCTGAACGAAACTATGCAAAATGAAAATACAAATAAAAATAAAATAAAATAAGGTATGGGTCAAAGTACAGCGAAGCGCTGTAGAGGTCAGAAAATCAATGTTTCTCAAGTTAAACATTTGTGAATTAAGGTTTAAAAACCAGACTTGAGGTTTAAGTAATGATGAAAGAAGTCTTATCTTAGCAGGTTTCTTAACTTTAAAACACAAGTCAAAGAAGTAACTTCGTTCAACCCTGGTGACGTGTAAGAGTTCATTTTAAGTTGCCAAATGAGTTCCTTTTTTTCTAATAACAATTGTTGGGGTCCTCCTCTTTCATCTGTAAGTACCTGGTCTATAACTTTAAAAAGCAAAGCGTGAGAAGGGTTGTTATTACAATGTTTTGCAAGGGCGTTAGTGTTGCTCTTCTTCCTAATGTGGTACGTATGTTCATAAATTCTCTCTTTAAGTTTTCTGTCAGTCTTCCCTATATAAAAGGCAGGGCATGACTGGCACACAGCTAAATACACCACTGATTTTGAGTTACAATTGTAACGACCCTTTGCTTTAAACAGACGTTGCTTCACTATACATGTGGACCCTGTAGATATAAATTTACAATAGTTGCATGTCTCACATTTGTATGTGCCTTCAGTTCTAGTATGCTTTATGGAAGGTCTTTCCATAATGTTTTTGAGGTTTCTGCCCTTTCTAAAAATGATAACAGGTTTGTCCCCTATTTTCTCCGTGAGTTCTTTTTCAAAAGATAACAACTGCCAATTCTTTCTAAGTACATTGCTAATATATTTAGCTTCTAATGAAAAAGAAGTAATGAAACTTTTTTTATTGTACTTCTCTTGGGAAAAAATGGTTTGACTCATGCTAGAAGAGTGGACACCAAGAATCTGTAATGTGACTTCATCTGACTCTGCCAGGTTCATGTTGGTTTGTTTCAAAGTCAGAATGGAATTGAAAGAACCCAAACCCCTTTTCCTACAAACCTCCTATTGTGTCATCCACCAGTGATTCGGGGTACCCATGACTCATAAACATGCATTTCAACAAGGTACATTCCTCGTTGAAGGCGGAGTCTTCAGTGGTCATTCTTGCCACTCTAACTAATTGGCCCTTTAAAACAGATTTTTTCTGGTGTAGCGGGTGGCAACTAGAAAAATGTAACATAGTGTTAGAGTGAGTGGGTTTCCTGTAAGTTTTAGCAACATAACCCCTGTGGATGTCGTCTCTCTTCAATTCAACATCCAAATAGTTAATGGTGTCTTCACCAAAGGTAAATGTGAATTTCAAAAATGGAGTGCTGTTATTTAAAACCTCAACAAAGTTGCTTACATCCCCTACGTTACCCTGAAACATAATGAAAATGTCATCCAAAAACCTGTTATATAGTTTGACTTTCTGAAAATTGTTGTCCTTAAATACATAGTCATGTTCCCACTGGGCCAGTACTAAATTGGCGTAGCTGGCTCCACAAGGGGAACCCATAGCTACTCCAATTATTTGTTTATGTATGCCCCCATTAAATCCAACATAATTATTGTTCAGGATCACGTCTAATAGTTCTTGAATTAGATGGATCTCATCACTCTCCGCTCCATGTGTTATTAGGTTTCTGGTGACATATTCAATCCCTATGTTGTGGGGTATGGAGAAGTAAAGGTCGACCACATCTATTGTAAGAAAATGAATGTTGTCACAGTATTCAAATTTGTCTACATTTTCTAAAACAGCCCAGGAGTCCTTAACTATTTGTAACTCTTGGGACACATACTTCTTTAATAACTCATCAACGAACTTGGCACAAGCATAAGTAATAGAAGACCTAGCATTGACTAAAGCCCTCATAGGGGGATTTTGAAGGTTTTTATGAATCTTGGGTAAACCAAATAAGTTAGGTGTTTTGGGGTTGGGAACCACTATATAGTTGTAAATATCAGTGATGATGAAGCCTTCAATCAATAAGTCCCTAAAGAAGGAACACATTTTTTTATATGCAATATTCATTTCGTTGATACTTGATCTAACATAGGTGTACTTCTTACTACCTTTTCTGTTAAGGAATGGATATTATATTTGGTTGCAAGCATTAATTCATTTTATTTTATTTTTAATCACAATATTCTGTATGAGTCTTGTTTTACCCTATGAAAAGTTGTTAGCTAAAATGTATTTTAAGCGAAACAAACAGTATTTACACTTGATTAGGTTCATGAATCTTCACTAAGACATTCTTGGTTACTTTTATCAAGTTCATGTTTCTTTTTTGAAAACTTTTTTATGTTTGACACCCTGTCTACACTAAGTGGACATTTATTTATGCTTTTATTGTAATACAACTTTAAATGTGAAGGTATGTCAGTAGGTTCAAGGCAGCTGTTTGTAATTTTGTAACACACACCCCTTTTTTTGGGTTTTAAATTGTGTTTGATGATTTTTTTCCTTTGTCTGAAGAAATCTTCCTACTAAGGGAGACGAAAAGCACTTTACTTCTAAAGTTTCTAATAAACCTTTGGAGTTTTACACCTGCTGGTTCAGAACCTTTTGGTTTGTTTTTTGACAGTTTGTTTTTCTTCAGTTTTGAAAAAAATATTTCATATTAAAACTCCATGAAATAATGTGTAAAAAATGTAAAAATAATAATAAATGTAATAAAATAAAAATAAAAAATAATGAATAAAAAATGAAAAATAATGAGATGGAAATCTTTTATATGTATATGTACAATAAAACTTATATGTCTATGTTAGTTAATCCAATATCCACTACTTAATAGTGTAAAAATCTACTGTCTAATATGAAGGTTATGAAATTAACGACTACCCAATACTATGTTACTATAAAATGTACTAAATACTATATGAGTATCACACTTAGTGGTATTGTTCTAATTCATACATAATATGGGCTTGCAGGAAATAAAATCATTCAACCCAGGTGGTGATGTTGCATCTAAATATAACTGCCACCAAGTTTCCCTATAACTCAGTAAAGTTCTATAATCTGCTCCCCGTGGGTCATGTTTGACAGTCTCAATAATAGCAAATTGAAATCCTTGTGAATGCCCTTTCATTTCTATATGCCTGTATAAGGCATTTGTGGGGTCCTTCTTTTTGATGTTGTATGTGTGTTCATATATGCATTTTTTGAGACATCTCTCAGTCTTCCCCGTGTAATAACATTCACATTCATTGCATAAGGCTATATAGACTACCATTTTAGTATTGCAGTTCCCTTTGACAAATTTAACAATGGGCTTAAATGTATTTTAGATCACCACATCTTTTTTATCAGTTATAAATTTACATTGGTTGCATGAACCACATTTTGTGGTACAATAATCCTTTCCTTTATTACTGTCCCTGTTGCCCTGCTTTTGTTGTTCCATGTAACTTTTTATATTTTTCTCCATCTTATACACTATTCCTGGTTTAGTACCCATGATTTTGGATAAACACAAATCCCCTGTAATCAAGTACCAATACTTGTGAATGATTTTGATTAATTCATTAGCTGATGGACTGTATAACATAATTAAAGATCTCTAATGGGACTCCATCCCCTTTGACTCCCCTTTAATATCGTTGTTAAAGGTCATTAGCCCCTGATCCTTGTATGTGTCCGTGTATGTATCTAAATACAATAGGGGGTTGTATTTATTACCCCATTCATTTAATACATACTGACCCACATCATGCATCATATCCAACGGATAGCCCCTGTCCTGAAACATATTGGTTGTAAGTTGGATTTCATCTACTAGTGTGTTGAGATCTGATGTCATACGTAGGGCTCTAATGCAATGCCCTTTATAAATATTATATTTCAACTTAGTAAGATGGAAACTGCCATATTCAAGATAATTATTGGAGAATGTATTTTTCCTATATATTTTGGAATGAAGTGAGCCCTCGTGTTCATATATGAATGTATCCAATTAAGCGATTCCTTCTTGACTATAAGAGTAGGTGAAATTGAGGAATTCGCTACTATTATTCAAAACTTTAATACATTCGTCTAATTTATCCATACTGGGATTCCATGATATGTAAATGTCATCCAGGAACCGAGAGTAGTGCATAATGTTAGAGAAATGAGCACTCTGGAATAAGATGTTGTCTTCCCAGTCAAGCATGACCAGGTTGGCAAAAATGGGAACACAAGCTGCCCCCATAGCTACCCCTCTGGTCTGTCTGAAATGCTCACCCTCAAAGTAAATAAAATTGTTGTCTAACACTATACTCATACATTCCATTATAAGACTGACTTCATCCCATTAAATATCAGAATGTTTCATAATGCTGTTACAAAAGGCTTCAAGTCCTGCATGTTTAGGAATACATGAAAAAAGGTCAATGACATCAATAGTGACAAATAACCACCCTTTCTTCCAGGATTGAATGGGAAACTTCCTTAAAAATTCCCAAGAATCTTTAACTATATGTGGTATTTTATTATAAATATGTTTGAGTCTGACATCAATGAATATGCCAACAGGGAATGTTTTTAACTTGCTTCCCGATATAATAGGTTGAAAAGGCGGGTCAAGCATGTTCTTGTGTATCTTTGGTATACCCACTAATGTAGCAAGCCTTGGGTACTTGACTGTCAGGAATTTGTAGATGTCCTTAGTTATCCTACCATCAATGTAAAATTCTTCCAGGTAGGAATCAATTATTTGATAAGCTATGTTGACTTTATTAATTGAAATGGATTCATAGTTACCCAAACTGTATAAAATATCATACATTCTGTTAGTGTATTGTATGCTGTCATAAATGACAATCCAACAACCTTTGTTGGGTTTCATAACCCTAAGACTAGTGTCCAATTGAAGTTCATGTAATGTTTCCTTTTCTTTCGAAGTTAAATTACTAATATGTTTCTTTTTCTTGTATTCACTATATAAATTATAAATCTCCCTAGTCACTATTTTCTCATAGATGTCTACAAGGGGATGACTGGGGGGATAAAAGTACTCTTTTGACTGAACACTGAATCCATACTAGTAGATTCCTTTTCA
This sequence comes from Protopterus annectens, assembly GCF_019279795.1. NCBI lineage: Eukaryota > Metazoa > Chordata > Ceratodontiformes > Protopteridae > Protopterus > Protopterus annectens. The sequence continues at coordinate 655,492,484 of NC_056727.1, forward strand.
ATATTTTTTTGAATGTTTGGCCTGTCCTTGTACATTCCACACCGGAAGTATATCCCTCATTGGTGAGATCAGACCATAAATTATTCTCACTGGAGATCCACATCCCGCCCCCACCCCCAGCAAAAAAGACCACAGTGAAGAACTTCTCAAAAGCAAACTTCACACTTCTTAAGACTGGAGTGGTATCATTCAAGGCCCCCGAGCCAGTGGAAACCACAACCCACGCTGCTGAAACCCTTACAAATGCCTTCTACGAGCACCTCCAGGAATGTATGGATCAAGCAATCCCTAATAAAATCAAGACCCTTTCCACCAAAGGCAGGCGCCCGATCTGGTGGACTCCAGCCATAAACAAACTCTACAACAAGAGGAGAAAGCTACTACATGACAGAGCAAAATCCCTAAAAGGGAAGGCATCTCTGATCAATACTAGCAAAAACTACGATCACTCATAAAATCATCCAAGGCCAACTTTGAGAGAAAAATCGCTAATGACACAAAAGACAATCATAAAGCCTTCTTTAGCTATGTTAGAAACCTGGGTGGAAACTCCCAGATATGCTCAGAATGAGTCCAAAATGATAAAAAAAATCACTGAACCCACAGACATTGCCAACATACTGGCAGACAGGTTCAGTGCAAATTTCTCCTCCCTCCCCCAAAAGGAGAAATATCTATCCCACCAGAGTCTAGCCTCCCAAACATCTCAGATGCCCAGGTGAGAGCTGCTCTCTCTAAAGCAAAAACACAGCATCAATGGGACGGACTGTGTCCCTGGCTGTGTGCTACACTAACTCAATGAGGAACTAAACCCACACATAAGGCTGCTGTTTAATCTTAGCCTTACTACAGGATACGTACCCAAAGAATGGCGTACGGCAACTGTGGTCCCACTCCACAAAGGCGGTGCTTCTACGGACCCTGGAAATTACCGCCCCATAAGCTTGACGAGCCTTGTCTGCAAAGCTATGGAGAGGATCATAATGGAACTCATAAATAAAGACATTGGGGACCTACAGACACTGGATCCTACCCAATTTGGCTTTGTCAAGAGCAGATCCTGCCTCTTGAACTTGGTCAACTTTTTCGAAACAGTCACTAAGGCCATTGATGAGGGTAAGGCAGTTCACACAGCCTACCTTGACCTAGCAAAAGCGTTTGACACAATACCCCACTTGGGAATCATAGAAAAGCTCACCAGCTTAGATGTAAACCCATATGTCACAAAATGGGTTGCAAACTGGCTCAAGGACAGAACACACAGGTTAGAGTTGCTGGTGCCATGTCAGACTCTAAGCCGGTCACGAGCGGTGTCCCACAGGGCTCAGTCCTGGGCCCCCTCTTGTTCGGCATTTATTTTTCTGAAGTGCAGGCAAACATAGGGGGATTGTGGCTGACAAACTGGGCACCATAATTGACACTCCATCAGACACAGACATCCTCCAGAAAGGTCTAATAGAAATGGATAACTGGTGCCAGAGCCATGGCCTTAAGCTAAATGCCAAAAAATGTATAGCCATACCCTTTGGAAAAAACAAGGTAACCCCTAATTACCACATAGGTGGTAATCCATTAAACACGGAAGAAGTTATCAGGGACCTGGGGACCCAAGTTGACAGTAACCTCTCTTTTGACACTCACATTGCCAAAGTGGTTAGGAAGACCTTCTACATTGCCCACCTGATCATGAAGGGATTCACATCCAGATCAGGAGAGGTCATTGTACCCCTGTACTCTTCACTTATCAGACCAATGATTGAGTACAATGCCCCATTCAGAATGTACCTTACCCGACACGTGCAGCAGTTGGAAAGACCCCAAAAGTTCCTCACCAAAAGGATAAAGGGGCTCAAACATATGTCATACGATGCCCGACTGAAGAAACTCCAGCTCTATTCAGTCGCATACCGTCTGCTCAGAGGTGATCTGTGCCTGACATACAAGGCCATGTCCAACCCGGAATTAATGGACATGCTCCACCTCAAAAAATCCAAATCCACCAGAGCCACGAGAGCAAGAGACTTAAACCTCAACACGGATATAAATAGGATGTGCTGGAGGGACAGATTCATCACCAAGAGACTCCCTACACCATGGAACAGAATCCCAGTCCATGTGAGGCAGAGCCCCTCACTGACTCTGTTCAAGAGAAATCTTGACGAGTGGATGGGAGATCGTAGGTTTACCCCGGGAATCATCTCTGCATCACTGCTGGACAGAGGCACAGCAAACTAATGGGTATATTATTCTCATCCTAAGGGGTGGTGAAAGCCACACACACTCTGGCTAGGCTTATAAATGCCCTAGGGCAGATAGCCTAGTATGAACCTATGAACCTATAGCTAGGTTCATTTTCCTAGTAAACTTCTTTAATTCACATAGACTATTGACCAAATCAAAATGGGGGGTAGGTATATATTTCATCCCCTTTGCCAATAAATTAAAATGTGTATTATGTATATTTATGTTAGAAAAATTGTAAATGTTAAAACCATTTAAAGTATGTGTTCGGTTTTCCACTTTAATCTTTTGTCAGTATTGAAGTTACGAAGAATGCTATTTACTACCACCTTCTGTTGTTGTCCCATTCCTTCTGTTTGTCCATCACCCTTGTGTAATGTCTTTGATAATAATTGTTTCTGTGTGGCTGTCCCTGTTGTGTTTGGTCCCTCCAAAGATGTGATTCATTGTAGTACTGTTCCCTATCATTGACTCTACCTGTATTATAATCTTCTTTTTGTGTCAAATTTGTTGCATTCCACCTCACTTTGTCCTTATACCAATTATATGCCACCCCTTTCCTGTATTGTTCTACATCTCTGTGTATCTTTTTGTGCTTGGTTTCACAAATATTATGTGTCCACCGTTCTACTATGTTGAACTGTTTACAATATAACCTTTCCCATTCCGAGAATAATAAATCATTGGTGATTTTTACATTTAAATTCTCTGTTTCTTGCACTAATTTGCATAACCTTTCATCATTATGTTTCATAATAATTTTCATAAAATTAATACCACAGTCATCAAAAAATTGATTGAATTCACATATCACATTGTCCGTCAATACTATTCCCATAGGTGTTTTAAAAAATGTGGCATTGAGTGTTGTTTGGAGTTGTTTTCTTAGTGACTATGTAAGCTTGCAAAAAAAATGTTAATTTAGATAAGAAACAATACTATAATGACCTACAAATCAACCATAGACAAAATCCTGCAAATGTCTGGTCCTCTGTAAATCAAATACTATATCCAGGCACAAAACAGATCCTAACCCATCTCCAAAAATACTCCCCATGAAATAGCAACCCAGTTTAACTCATACATCATTGAAATTAGAGTAGCCCTCACCAAATATGTTTATGGTACATACACTATTCACCTCTTGCTAGCTCCTCAAACTTTAACCTACAACTCGTCCACACTTCCTCTATCAAACAGCTACTTCTAAAAGTTAAGCATGGACCATGATTTACTGTCAACCTCCTGGCAGAATACCTAAAAATGGCAGCAGACACTATAACCTACTGAATCTCTAGTCTCATAACTAGGTCAATCCAAGGATCTTGTGTTTCCTCAGTGTGGAAAAAGTCTCATATTATTCCACTTTACAATGGTGGCAAGACACTGAATTCTCCAGCTACAGAGATAGTGTTGCAATAGGTCTGCCTACAAAAATCTTGGAAAAGTATCTTCAGAAACAAATTATTCAGTATCTTGTAAAGGAATAACTCCTAATCCCTGCGTAAAATAATTTCCGTCCAGCCTATAGCATAACTACAGCTCTGTTAAAATTCTTGGAAACCATCAACAGAACAAAGGATAATGGCAAACTTCTCTCCACCATATTCCTAGATTTAACCAAAGCCTTCAGTTCAGTCTCTCATAGTTACAGCTCTCAACCTCTTAAGAGGCCAATGTGGAACACAGAGCCTAATAATGTGTGACAAAGCCAAAATGTGGAACACCCCTATTTTCGCACTGCATGAAAGTGTACCATTCCCAGGGTGACTAGCTGAAATGGACTTGCAAACAAAAGTATGAAATTCAAGTTTCCAGTCAAAAATTAACACTGTACATTTCTAAAATTCTATAAGAAAACACAACTTGTAGTTTAAATTAGTCTTTATTTTATACTCTACAAACCATAAATAACCAAATACAAAACAAACTAAACTTAAAACTATTACTGTACAAAATCAAACTAAAACTGCATTAATACAATTTCCTGCAATATTACAATGGTTCTAAAACTTTGCAAAAACACTATCCAGCTATATATTTCATACTATAAACAATTCTACATGTGCACATTGTATTATATCTACAGACATATGCATTTAATGTACTTTAGATGCACACTCCTTGTTGTATGCTGCTGCAAGTAACTGCCCAAGAATATATTGCAAAATATTCTGCATACTGCATAGCACCACTGAAAACTTCTCCAAATGTTTTCACCTGTGCATCAAGAGAGGAACTGTTATTCTATATATCAACTAAGATGTTCTGCACGATTAAGGCAATTAGTCTGCTGTGACACTGTTTACCAAAATACCTGCAATATTTTACCACAACACATCTAATTGCACAAGTCCATAACCACAAATAACAGTAGTGATGACCTCTGTGTTAAGAGTAGAAAATGCAGCATTATGAAATGTAACAAAGGGACAGTTTTAGGAACAGAACAGTAAACTCAAACCAAAATGCAAAAGCAACTTGCTGCTATAATTCATTCAAAAAAGTTAATGGAACAGGTATTTGCATCAACCTGCATTTTCTGAACAATGAAACTGTAGCTCCAGTGTTTACTAAAAGACCACAGTCTGACTCATTAAAAAATATAATAGCACAGGTGTCACAAAAGGAAATATTGCCAGCCCAGCTATCTGGAATTTTGTAAATAATTATATGTCATTTGAAAATATTAATATGATTTATATAGAAGTGTGACAGAAGGAGATACTCCCAGCACAGCTATCTGGAATTTTGCAAATAGGTGTGTCATTTGTGAATATCAGCAGGATACAATTGCTTGTGTTACCACTATATTAGAACTGTATGTCATATTGTATAGACGTGCTTAAGAGATATTTTTAATGTAATTGTTTAGAAGTATGTATTTTAACAGGAGATTAACTTACAAAACTTAAGAATAGTTGACATTGAAGCATTTTATTGCTGGGCCGTAAACAAGAGATGTTGCCTTTCAGTTTCACTCAACAAGAGACAGGATGTCTACACTAGAGGACTCTCTGTGTTCCCTTGAAAAATAAATAATTACTAGGCTTGAGATATAGAAGTGTTTGATTGTTTTATAACGTCCAGGATCTGCAAACATCTGAAGGTTATATATTTCACAGGGAGATGCTAAATGCTAGCAGTTTCTAGCAATGGTTGTTTTTGAGCCTGTAAACTGAAGTCAGGTGACAAAAATTAATGTCATGCTGCAAGTATCCCAGCAGTAATATTTTATATTAATTTAAGAACTCTCTGAGAGAGTGACTGTGCACTTTGTATTTTGTCTATGACCTGGAAATATCCACTCACCACAGCTGTCTTGCCTTGCTGCAGGAAAGTTAACTGAGGTACAGTAATTTCTTTCAGAGTCAATAAGGAATATAGTAAAGATTAGTTTAGATGTTTTCTGTATTTATTTGAGATTGTCCTGCAATGTTATTTTAAATATTTCCTGTGATTTTGAACTCTAAAGTTACTGTGGTGATTTACTGAGCATTTTCTTGTTCTTTTATTATTTATTATGAAGTATATTTAAATAAATATATCATTGTGGCTGATATTTATGAGACATATTTACATTCTGGGAGTACTTGCATATTTATATGGTGACACTGTGGGCCACTCCTAATAGCCTTTCTCTTGGTCAAACTACCATTTGGATTAATAGTAACATTTCACAGTAAGATTGGACACCCTTTCATAAGGGCCTTAAAGTAGTTGATAAAGGGTTGGCTGGTGGCAGTGATAATTTCCTTATAGTCTGGGCAAAAGGGGGCATAGCTAGTAAACCTGTGCCAGGCATTCCCAGGAGTGTGTGCATTTGTATATAAATCAAATCTCAAAGGGTGTGTGTGTCAGCTACTTGGGCAGGGACACAAAGCACTGGTTGGACAGAGAGGGTACTGGAGGTCTTGGCTTGGCCAGTCAGCTGAGATCTCAACTCTGTAGTTGTACCAGTGGGGAGTCTTATTGGGGATCTGGAGAAAGAGGGAGAAACCAGCCCCAGACTGACTGTGATTTATGTGTGCTCTAAGGGAAATTTAACTTTACTGTATGTGTACTTGTCATCCTCCCAGTGTGTACATCCCCCACTGTTGCCAGTGGTGAGGATTGGGGCTCCTTGATTACTGGGCCAGTGCTGGGGTGTCACAACAGGTATCAGCCTGTATTCTCTGAACAATGATAAGCATGAAATTATAGTTTGTCATTACAGTACCACAATCCTTTAAAAATGAATAGACCTGTACCAACTTACAGTGCCTGAATAATAAGCATGAACCTCTGTAGGTAAGCATTACTGAAAGACTACATTTTTCCCCTAAAACATTAAAAGAGCAACAGGTTTTTCCATCAAACTACATTGTCTGAACACTTTAATTTCTTTAAACAAACATCATCATGACAGAGTACAAAAGTAATACAAAATGTTTTGCATCAGATTACATTTAGAACAATAGGAACCACTTCTGGCAAACTGCACTAAAGTTGCTTAAAAGTTAATAAAACAACCAAGAGGTTTCACATCATATTAACCACACCCTATCTGAATAATCAGCATAAACCTTTCATCTGGCATAACTGACTATAGTGAAAGTAAATAATAGAATAAGTTTTGCATAGACATACATTTTGTTAAATAATTCCAAGGCATGAAACTCCAATGCCCATCATTACTAACATACTGCAACCCTCAATGATTCACCAAGGAAGAAGTTTTTTGCATCAGCCTACAGTATACCCTTTACTGAAACACTGCACCAGAAATCCTTTAAAAGATCATTACCTTTCTATATGACAAAGTATAAAACTGATGTCTACCATTACTGACCCATTATATTCTGCAACAGCACACCAGGAAAAAGATAACTTATATGCAGAACCCCCCACATACAAAAAAAAATGAAAACTAAGCCTCTTGTTAATCCTAATCTTGGCTAACTGAATCAAATGAAGTAGCATTAACCAACATAAACCTCCAGTCTGGTATTAATGACTTTAAATACTATTACTGACCCACTGCAATCCTCATTAATTCACCAAGGAAAAGCTTACTTTTCTGTGCAGACCTCCCCACCCAAAAATTAAATAAATATAAAAAAATAAGCCTCTTAAAAAAATAATAAGCCTATTTCTCAGCATAACCTTAACCAACTGAACCAGATTAAGTCAGGAACTTACCTCTATACAGGTATGTTAAGCAGCTCCATTAGAAATCACACTGTACTCCAGAAGACAAAAAATAGCAAGGTAGGCTGCAAACTCCAATAACTGTGGCACAAAAAAAAGGAAGACATGCAAACTACACAAAGCCTCCAAGACAGTCCAGCAGAAGTGCCACCATCCCAACAACCTAACTATACTTAATACACCTCACAACTTAAGGTTAAGATGTAATTAGGATCGTTCTGTGAGTTGAGCAAAGATTTGGACCGGTAGCACTTTGCAATGCATTCTCCTACAGGCTGCAGCTTGCCAGAATCCTTTCTCCTAGTCCTTCAATCCAAATCTCCTGCTCCAGTGCATTCCTCTGATCCTCCTCACTCCTTCACTTAGAATACTTGCATCAGCTGTAGAAGGAAAACTTCAAAACTCCTTCTGGAAAAAAGTGTGTTCCAAAAATAAATGGAAGAATAAGTGTTCTTTGATACCAGGCTGCACTGTACTGACTGGCCAATTTCTTCCTCACCTCAGTGGCTTGCTTTGCCTAGAAAATTAGTTCTTGATTGGTTCATATACCCCAATGTTGATTGGCTCTATTTGCAGTATATGAGCCAATCAAAAAACGCAAAGCACTGCCACCACTGTTCAATGCGGAAAAGTGGAAAAGCAACTCATAAAGCCTTTAAATGCATAATCCAGAGCTCTTGGCTGCTTATCTCATAGCAAACTCTTTCACAAAATGTCCTCTCTTAGCTTTCACAAACATCCACAAATGGTTTGACACTTCTTGTCCAACAGATGTCACTTCATAAAGTGGCACCACTCACTGTCTCTATACTTGTCCATCACAGTAGGAGTCCCACAAAGTTCTTGCCTTTTCTTATTCATTATTTTCATTATCAATCTTCATACATCTTCCCAACAGACATCATTAGCACAATATGCAGACAGCTCCACCCTTACATGCTCATCTGATAATCTAATCCATCTCCATCAAATCTCACTGTGTGCTATCACTTCAACAGAGAAATAGTCCAGTACTGCCCACCTTTTACCGAATCCATAAAAACTAAAACAAAACTACTCCATTCCTCCAATCACATATCTTAAAACCAAATTCAAAAGCACTTCCTTGAGCAAAACTGACATAGAAATAGTCTCACATACCCAGTTATTAGGCACCCAGAAGTAACAGTAAGACATATTAAATTCATAGATGGAAGTGTTTTAACTTATTTTAACACCTTTATTACCTTCTCATATCACACAGTGGCACTAGAAGACATACAGTTATAAAAGAAAAAAACAAACCATTACAATCACTTTCTATGCATTGTACATATACAGTTTGTTTTAATTATAACATTATATAGATTGCTCAAGTCCTAGCTTCTCTACAAATTCACTCCTCCTCCTCAACATTATTCTGCATGTAATGTTCCCACATACAATCTCACATTTGATAAAAACATCAAAAGCTAGCAATACCATATAGATCAAAATATGTTCTCACTATTTCCACAAAACATCAGAAATACTTGGTCTAGAGATCTAAACCTCTTCTGCTACATCAATAGAACAGTTTGGAGGTACACGTATATTTCTGCTATGGAACAGATTCCCCATTCACATTAAATAAAGCTCATCCCTGTACACATTGAAGCACAACTTAGATCTATGGACGGTAAAAAAACATTTACCACAAGACTGCCCCTGTACTACAAATGGGCTGAGTCTGCTTCTAAATGCTTTATCCCATGCATGGGTTCCACCAAATTATCTATAGTATGATCCCAGTTATTCTCTTTAGGGGGTAATATAATTATCAGCCATGGGATCGGTAAGGCCAGTCTATAACTAAACGGGATAGGTTATTTCAAGCCCAATTGGCTACTCTAAAAATGGCCCACAAGGGCAACTAGCTTAGTACTTACCTATAAATCTATAAAAGAACTCCAGCTACTGACTATCTACTACCTTCTCATCTATATAGTACACCAGTCCTCACAAACTTCAGTAATGAAGAAACTTGAACAATGCTATAATAAACTAGCAAAATTTGCAGCTACAAAAAGCTATGAAACTCAATACTGTTTTGCACTCAGACTACTAACCTTGTTTGAACTACCCCATCATCTATATCCAGCTACTTGTAATCCATAACATAATTCATGATAAATAAACCCTTAGCTTACCCAGCTCTCAGCACTACCCTCCATAACTATCACCCCAGAGAGACCTCTTTCATCCAGTGAAAAGAAAACTCATATCATCAAACCTCAAAAATCTGCTGAAAATGTTCTGTACTCTAATTCTGTAGCTAAGACTCGGAATGCAGTATAGGTCAATGGGCAATCTCCAGGCCCTTAAACCTGCACTAAAATAATTTCTAGCTAAGCCTTAGCTATGCTCTTGTACCCCTCCTGGTTAAAAAACTCACTATATTTAACACCTACTATTTAGTCTCCCAACCAATATCTCTCACATTTATCAGCACTTCTCCATGATATATATATGGTCACAGCATTCTGTGCCTGACTCTGTCTCTTTTGGCAAATTATCACAAATATATAACTTTCCTCACCTTTGCCATCTCAAATCCCCCTCTACCACCTCCCAATCACTGTTACTCCTATTAACTATTCCAGCCTACACTTAAAAAAAATATGTATGCACAGTTTTTCACTATATTGCAATCTTTCTCCAATATAGTCTTCATAAAAATATATATATTAGTATGCCTCTCTGTTTTATATACACAAATGATTGCCCTTACATCACAATGTTCCCCATCACTCTGATGTTATTAACTGTATTTATAATCTGCCTACCCAATGTTCATCCTGTGATATTTATATCTGAATGTAAGCTATGTGACTCTGTACCCTGCTCCAATGATTGTATATACCTCATTATTATTTTGTATATATCTCTGTAATAACTGTTTTTCATCTCATACATTAATTGAGTTCTCTGTCATCTTATTTAACTTTCAAAGCACTTTTCTCCCATGGCATCTGCTGAAAAAGGTTAATTCTGCCTAGTGAAAATTTATCAGTAAGCAAATGTCAATAAATATAAATAAATTAAATTAAATTTTCTTTTGGAATAATATTATGCAGTGTCACGTAATGTCCTCTGATAAGCAGCTCTAATGTACTATGCCTCCATGTATCTTACATGTCAGTTTTCCTCCTATGGGTATTGTATGTGACAAAAAAGGGTGTTTGCAGGGCAGTACTTTGTATACGGACAATGGCTACTTTTGATATAAGCGCTATTTCATCTGCTAAAAAGTAAGTGTGGACATTCATTATCAGTTATTTATTTATTTATTTATTTATTTATTTATTTATTTATTTTTGCTCATACTTTGTGCTTGTACTCCATAATAGTTTTCACTTCAGTAGGTTAATATCTTAGTGCCTGATGTGGTGTATCTTGTCACTGTGATGTTACACAGGTGTAGTAGATCTGATGTTGCCTGTCCCATCAGTTCCTCAATGTATGGGTTTCAGATTCAACCTTGGATATAACTTCAGCCAGATATAAACTTTGGATCCAATGCTCAGGCTCCTCCTCTACCCATGATCCCTGTGTAGAGAGTGAGCTACTTCAGATCTCATTTGCCAACATAAGGAATTAATGGATCTTGGTGGTCACTGGTCAGGAAAGGATTTCACAAATTTCCTTGGAAATATAAGGTTTTCTTTATCTGGAGTTGACTTTTTATCTGTTTTGTATTTCCCAAACCTCTACTAGCACTTTGTGCATATTGTTGTCCTTCATGCTTTCAATTTTTCTTCTTCTTTTTTCTTTTCTCTTGCTCCTGACATGGAGCTTTACCAAAAAATAAATAAATAAAAGAGAGAGAGACAGAGAGAGAGAGAGAGAGAGAGAGAGAGTTATTTCTTTACGGTAATTTCTTTAATTTAAAATGGGTATGTTTTTGTCTGTGTCTTTACCTCTTTCCTTTCTTTTAGAATGGCAGATAAACCTTCAGGCTTTAAAAAACATATAGCTTGTTCACACAAGCTTCCAGACTCAGATGCATATGGCAAATGTGTATACTGTTTGGACCCTTTGCATCTGGACATCTCCTGCTCCATCTATGGTCAATGGCCATTAATGAAAGGAGAAACAAATCAAGACATCCTTCATTAATTCCCCATATGACGGATCAACCCCTTTTGCTCCCAAGATTGAGTACACTATCTCAAGAAGTGAAAAGGACAGTAAATCCCTATCTGCCATAGGGATCCAATTCTCCACCTCTCAAAGGACCTTCCCCAGAAACCAGAAGAGAGCAAAGAGAATTTGGTTTCATAAATCCCAAAGTTTTACACCTGACATTTCTGGAGAAAGAGCTCCCTGAGGAAGAGGGAGAAACTCTTATAACAGATGTCATCCAAGGGGCAGAGGTAGGCTGCAAAACCAGAGCTTCAGAGGTCCTCTAGCAGAGAAGCCTTTCCAATACTCCTGAAAGATTACTTGACTGTCACACTCTGGAGACAGTCAGGGGTGGTTATCCCTGCACTCAACAACACGGACGCCCATCACTCAAGACAAATGGATGCAAAGGATCATTACCAGTGGCTATTTCATTCCCTTCCATTTCTTTCCTCCATGCCTGCAAATAATTCCTTGTGTTCCATGCTCACAAAGAGAATAAGCCACTTCAGAAATAAGGAAGTCTTTAAGAAATTAAGTCATCCAAGAGATCCCTCCAGACCAGAGAGGATTTGGAATTTACTCAAGATTCTTTTTACTGTCAAAGAAAAATGGGGCTCTAAGGAAAATTGTGGACCTACGCTGCTTGAACAAGTTTGTGAAGCAAATGAAATTGCAGGTGGTCACATTTCAGTCCATTCTTCCTTTACTGAGAAAGAATGACTAGACATGCACAATAGATATTCAGGATGTGTACTATCACATAAAAAAAGACAGATACCCCAGGAAATACCTTCACTTCTGGCTAGTAGCCAGTCATTTCCAGTTAAGAGATCTACCCTTCGGTCTCATCACAGCCTCCTGGTGTTTACCAAGTGTATAGCAGTAGTTGCAGCTCATTTAATGACTGGAGTGTTTCCTGATATTCCCATTATTTAGATGTCTGGCTCAGCACCACCCCTACCAGGAATCTACTTGTTCAAGCCAGGGATTCCTTGCTCCAGCTGTGTAGAAACCTGGGGATTACAGTGAGTCTAATAAAATCCAAGCCACAACCAGTTAAGTCACTAGAGTTCATTGGAGCACTTCTAGACACACAGCTTCAGAAAGCAAAGCTCCCACAGACAACAGTTCCATCACTTTACCAACAAGCCCAGGAAGTCTTAGCCTACCAGAAGCCATGAACAAAACTAATTATTCGCCTTCTTGGTTCAATGGCAGCCTCTGTCACTGTAGTCCCCTTAGTCAGATTCCACATGCAGGTACTTCAGTGGACTCTGGCAATTCAGTGATCAGTCAGGAAATAGTCCATGCACTTCCAAGTGTAACTAATGAATATTTGCAGAGCCCTCATACAGTGGTGGCTGGAATCTCCAAATGTTCTGCAGGGATGTCCTTTCATTCTTCCTTCCTCCCAAGCCACAGTGACCATGGGTGCTTCCCAGGTGGGGGGCATTATTTATTTATTGGCATTTGTTTACTGGGAAAATCCAATGGGCCAAGCAGAGCTCATTTTCAGTGGAGGCCTAGGGAGAAAAGCTTCACAACAGACACAAATAGAATATATAGTACATCACAAAGCATGCATTTTGAGTATATACAGCACAGAGGGAGGAAAAAATTCTTAAAACAGTAGTAGATTTAGAATATATACACACACTTGATACACACTTAAACTGATTATAACGTAGTACAACTGTAGTTGACATAGTAGTATGGGTGAATATAAAATGCTTAGAACTCAGATAATGACTGAGATTCAGAGCTAGTAAAGACATTAAGAGGCTATAGCAGTGATGTTGCAGAAGTCATAGTATATAAGAGGAAATGAATGGAAGAATATGAGAAAGAACATATAGGAAGTTGTGAGTGATAACAGTAGAGGTAAGAAGGGTAGGAATAATAGAGATAGCGGTCAGGATAGAAGGTTGTTAGTAGTAATAGAAAAATTTGAGCACAAAGGAGAATAAGGGGAATGGTAGGAAGGCAATAAGATTTAGGTAATGGCCAGCTGAGGCTTAGTGCAGTTACAGATCCATATGGAGTAAAAGTGTTTTTTGAAGGAGGGTGTGCATTGTGTTATATTATGGCTGCAGGGAGGCTTTTGCATGTTTTAGCTATTACCCAAGAATATAGTAATTGACCAGCAGGTAGTTTAGGTTTCTGAATTTGGAAGAGGTGTTGGTTTTCTGATCTTAGGGACTTTTGGGGATTATAGTGGGAGCATAATGACTTTAGGGCAGGGCAATCCTGTGGTTTAGTAAATAATTTGTGCGCAGTAGCTAATTGGAGATAAGTAAGACAGTGAGGGAATTCAAGCCAATTTAATGTTTTTAGAGGTACACAGTGGTGGGCAGAGTGGTGGTTGTTTGTTGCAAATTTGGCTATCTTGTTGTAGCATGTTTCTTTTTTAGTTTTGAGGTAGGATCAGAGGTTGTTAGTAATGGAGCACTGTAGGCTAGATAAGGAAGTAGATAAGTAGAAGGAAGTACTTGTTTTGTGAGGAGGGAGAGGAAATGTCTACGTCTCTAGAGTAGCCTCAGTTTTTTTTTTGAGTCTTGCTGATGTTATTTTGTAAGTGTAGATCAAATTTTAGGTTTGCAGTGGTGCAGCGGTAGCATTGTCACCTCACAGCAAGAGGTTCTCCCGTTCGATTCTCGGCTGGAGCGCCTTCTGTGTGGAATCTGCATGTCCTCCTCATGGTCGAGTGGCGTTTGAAAGACATGCGTAGGGCATGCCTTCATTGAAGGTTGGGTGTCAGGCTGGCACCTCAGCACCGTAAAAATCTACTGCCAATCATTAGCGGACCGGAGTTCTGCTGTGGCGACCCCTAACCGGGAAAAGCCAAAAGAAGAAGATCAATTGTAACACCTAGCAGTTTTGTTTGGGTAACTAATTCAACTTTTGTGCTGTTTAGAGAGAGTATATGGAATTGAGATTTGTTAATGGGAGTGTTTTTCTTTGGGGTGAATATTATGAGCTTGGTTTTATTTGGGTTTAAAGACAGGTGGTTATTGTGGAGCCAAGTTTGTATGGTGGTAAACGCACATTGAGTAATTTGCTGTAGTTGAGTTGAGTTTT